>NC_142805.1:48293419-48593419 GCF_049724085.1 Artemia sp. Qi Xiang Cuo | reverse complement strand
TGTGTGTGTGTGTAATTTTTTGTGTGTGTGTGTATGTTTTTGTGCGTGTGTGTAAGTTTTGTGTGTGTGTAAGTTTTTGTGTGCATGTAAGTTTTTGTGTGCACGTAAGTTTTTTCGTGTTGGTGTAAGTTTGTGTGAGTGTGTTTGTAATTTTTTGTGTGTATAAGATGTTGTGTTTTGGTTTAAGTTTTTTGTGTGTGTGCGTAAGTTTTTGTGTGTGTGTGTGTGTGTAAGTTTTTGTGTGTTTATTTTTTTTGTGCGTTTGTGTGTGTGTTTGTTTGTGTGTGTGTGTTTGTGTGTTTGTTTTTGTGTGTGTAAGTTTTGGCGTGTTTTTCTAAGTTTTCGGGTGTGTGTGTTTTATTTTTGTGTGTGTGTGTGTGTGTAATTTTTCGTGTGTGTGTGTGAGTTTTTTTTGTGTTCATGTGTAAGTTTTTGTGTGTGTGTGTGTGTGTGTGTAATTTTGTGTGTGTGTGTAAGTTTTGGCGTGTGTGTGTGTGTGTAAGTTTTGTGTGTGTGTGTGTGTATGTTTTGGCGTGTGTGTGTAAGTTTTGACGTGTGTGTGTTGGGGTGTAAGTGTTTGCGTGTGTGTGTATGTTTTCGTGTGTGATTTCGCTTGTGGTCTTTTGCTTTTGATATTTTGTTAGTGAGTTTGTTTGGGCTAGTGTGTCTAAGTGTTCGTCTTTGTGTGTGTGTTAGTTTATTTTGTTTGCTGGTTTTTATGATTGTTTTAGTTTGTTGGTGTGTTTTTTTGTTTTCTTGTGTAAGTTTGTGTGTGTGTGTGTGTGTGTAAGTTTTTGTGTGTGTGTGTAAGTTTTGGCGTGTGTGTGTGAGTTTTCGTGTGTGTGTGTGTGTAAGTTTTGGTGTGCATGTAAGTTTTTGTGTGCATGTAAGTTTTTGTGTGCATGTAAGTTTTTGTGTGCATGTGTAAGTTTTTGTGTGTGTGTGTGTGTGTGTGTAAGTTTTTGTGTGTGTAAGTTTTGGAGTGTGTGTGTTAGTTTTCGTGTGTGTGTTTTTAAGTTTTGTGTGTGTGTGTGTGTGTGCAAGTTTTTGTGAGTGTGTGTTTGAGTTTTTTTTGTGTTCATGTGTATGTTTTTGTGTGTGTGTGTGTGTATTAGTGTTTTTTGGTGGATTATTGTGCACGTGTGATTATGTGTTCGTGTGTTTGTGTGTGTAAGTTTTGTGTGTGTGTGTGTACTTTTTTTTTTTAAATTACTTTTTTGAGATCTTTCACGTTTTCTTTTGAATACTTTAGTTTTTGTGTGTGTGTGTGTAAGTTTTGTGTGTGTGTGTGTGTAAGTTTTGGCGTTTGTGTGTATTTGTTCGAGTGTGTGTGTGTTTGTTTTTTTGTGTGTGTATAAGTTTTTTGTCGTGTTTGTTTGAATTTGTGTGTGTGTAATTTTTTATTTGCATTTAAGGTTTTGTATGAATATAATTGTTTTTTTATGGGTGTAAGTTTTTGTGTGCGTGTGTGTAAGTTTTTTGTGTGTGTGTGTAAGTTTGTGTGTGTGTGTGTGTGTGTGTTAGTATGTGTGTGTATTAGTTTTTTGTGTGTGTGTGTGTGTATAAGTTTGTGTGTGTTTGTGTGTTTGTGTGTGTTAGTTTTTGTGTGTGTGTGTGTGTGTAAGTTTTCGTGTGTGTGTGTGTGTGTGTGTGTGTGTTAGTTTTCGTGTGTGTGTGTAAGTTTTTGGGTGTGTGTGAGAGTTTTCGTGTGTGTGTGTGTGTAATTTTTATGTTTGTTTGTTTGTTTTATTTTGTGTGTGCTTGTTATTTTTTTTTTGATTGTTTTTTTTCTTTTTCTTTTTTTTTTTTTTGTGCGTGTGTGTGTTTTAGTTTTTGTGTGTCTGTGTGTAAGTTTTGGAGTGTGTGTGTTATTTTTGGAGTGTGTGTGTAAGTTTTCATGTGTGTGTGTGTGTGTGTAAGTTTTTGTGTGTGTGTGTAAGTTTTTGTGCGTTTGTGTAAGTTTTTGTGTGTGTGTAAGTTTTTGTGTTAATGTAATATTTTTTGTGCATGTAAGTTTTTGCTTTTGGGTCTATTTTTTTGTTTGTGTGTGTAAGTTTTTGTTTGTCTAAGCTTTTGTGTGTGGATGTTAGTTTTTTGTGTGTGTGTGTAAGTTTGTGTGTGTGTGTGTGTGTAATTTTTTGTTTGTGTATGTTTTTTGTGTTTGTGTTTGTGTGTATAAGTTTGTGTGTGTGTGAGTGTGTGTGTGTAAGTTTCTGTGTTAGTTATTTTTTGAGTGTGTGTGTAAGTTTTAGTGTGTGTGTGTGCAAGTTTTGTGTGTGTGTGTGTGTGTTATTTTCTGTGAGTATGTGAGTTTTTTTTGTGTTCATTTGTAAGTTTTTGTGTGTGTGTGTGTGTGTGTGTAATTTGTGTGTGTGTGTAAGTTTTTGTGTGTGTGTGTGTGTGTTTGTTTTTGTGTGTGTGTGTGTATGTTTTGGCGTGTGTGTGTAAGTTTTGGCGTGTATGTGTGTGTTTGTAAGTTTTGGCGTGTGTGTGTAAGTTTTCGTGTGTGTGTGTGTGTAAGTTTTAGTGTGCATGTGTAAGTTTTTGTGTGTGTAATTTTGGGCGTGTGTGTGTAATTTTTGGTGTGTGTGTGTGTAAGTTTTTTGAGTGTTTGTGTGTTTAATTTTTTGTTCTTGTGTTTGTTATTTTTTTTAGTGTTCATTTTTATGTTTTTGTGTGTGTGTGTGTGTGTGTAATTTTTTGTGTGTGTGTTATTTTTTTCGTGTTTGTGTGAGTTTTAGTTCGTTTGTGTGTTTTATATTTTGTGTTCATGTAAGTTTTTGTGTGTATGTAAGTTTTTGTGTGCATGTAAGTTTTCGTGTGCATGTGTAAGTTTTTGTGTGTGTGTGTGTGTGTGTGTAAGTTTTTGTGTGTGTAAGTTTTTTCTTGTGTGTTTAAGTTTTAGTGTTTGTTTGTTTATTTTTTTTGTTTGTGTGTGTGTGTGCAAGTTTTTGTGAGTGTGTGTGTGAGTTTTTTGTGTTCATGTGTATGTTTTTGTGTGTGTGTGTGTGTAAGTTTTTGTGTGTGTGTAAGTTTTGACGTGTGTGTGTGAGTTTTCGTGTGTGTGTGTGTGTGTGTGTGTAAGTTTTTGTGTGCATTTAAGTTTTTGTCTGCTTGTAAGTTTTCGTGTTGATGTGTAAGTTTTTGTGTGTGTGTGTGTGTGAGTTTTTGTGTGTGTGTGTGTAAGTTTTGGCGTGTGTGTGTCAGTTTTCGTGTGTGTGTGTAAGTTTTTGTTTGTGTGTGTAATTTTGTGTGCTTGTGTGTATGTTTTAGTGTGTTTGTTTTTTTTAGTTTGAATTTAATGATTTGTTTGATTTTAAGTTTTTTCGTGTGTGTATAAGTTTTTGTGTGTGTGTGTGTAAGTTTTTGTGCGTCTAAGTTTTTTGTGTGTGTGTGTATGTTTGTGTGTGTGTGTGTGTGTGTGTAAGTTTTTTTGTGTTTATGTTTTTTTTTTGTGTGTGTGTGTTTAATTTTGTGTGTGTGTGTGTGTGTGTGTGTAAGTTTTGTGTGTGTGTGTGTGTTTAAGTTTTTGTGTGTGTGTGTGTGTGTGTGTGTGTGTGTGTGTGTAAGTTTTTGTGCGTGTGCGTGTGAGTTTTTTTTGTGTTCATGTGTCATTTTTTTTGTTTTTTTGTGTGTGTGTAAGTTTTTTTTTTTTTGTTTTTTTTCGTGTGTGTTTGTGTTTTCTTGTGTGTGTGTGTTTTAGTTTTGTGTGTGTGTGTGTGTGTAAGTTTTTGTGTGCATGTAAGTTTTTGTCTGCATGTAAGTTGTCGTGTGCATGTGTAAGTTTTTGTGTGTGTGTGTGTGTAAGTTTTTGTGTGTGTGTGTGTAAGTTTTGTCGTGTGTGTGTAAGTTTTGGTGTGTCTGTGTAAGTGTTCGTGTGTGTGTGTAAGTTTGTGTGTGTGTGTGTAAGTTTTTGTGTGTGTGTAAGTTTTTGTGTGCATGTATGGGGACCGGGGGAGGACCTTTGGGGCCCAGGGAGGGCGTTTGGGGATCCGGGGGCCTTGAGGATTGGGTGGTCTTTTGGGAGCCGAGTGGACCTTTGGGGACCGGGGGAGGACGGGTGGGGGCCGAGGGAACCGGGGGGGGGGGGGTGTCCCTTTGGGAGTCCGGGAGACCTTGGTGGCCCAGGGGTGGGCCTTTGGGAGTCTGTGGAGGGCGTTTGGGGGATACCATGTCAAAATTTTTACTTTTTAGTTTCCTTTTTTTTTTGCGGTGCATCCCAGCGGCGCATCCTGCGGCGCTTTCCTGCGGTGCCTCCCTGCGGCACATCCCCTACGGCGCTTTCCTGACCCGCGGCGCATCCCGGCGGCGCTTCTCTGGGCCGGGGAACCTTTGGGGGCCGGGGGTGGGCCTTTGGGGCACAGGGAGGGCCTTTGGGGCATAGGGAGGGCCTTTGGGGCACAGGGAGGGCCTTTGGGGGGCCGGGGGTGGCAGTTGGGGGCCTGGTGGACATTTGGGGACTGGTGGAGGGCCTTTGGGACCCCGTTGGTCCTTTGGGAGCTCGATGGGCCTTTTGGGGGCCCGGGGATGGCCTGTGGGGGTCTGGGTGGGCCTTTGGGGGCTCCGGTGGCCCTTTGAGAGCTTGGGGGGCCTTTGAGGACCGGGGGCTTCCTTCGGGGTTGGGGTAGGAGGATTGGAACCCTTTGGGGTTGGGTTAGAGGACCTCACAACACTGTTCAAATGGAACTTGTGTATTATAACGACCATAGAGTTTGACCCTCAAATTCTCTTCTAAAACCTTTCCTAAAATCATCTTTTAAAATGTCTCTATCTGTTTCGCCGAAATAGTTCCATAACCTGTCTAAAACAGTTTCGCCCAAATAATCCCTAAACGTAAATCAGCGTGTTCCTTTTGTTTTTGGCATCTCTGCGCTAATGCATTTCAAATTAATAAGAAACCTGATTCCCGCGCTAAAACAATTCATCGCTAAGATGTTTCTTGGAGAATTGTTTCCATGGCCTTTGGCTATTAATATCCTTTGAAGTTCGACCAAAAGAGTTGTTTCCGAGGCAATGACATTAATGACTTGGATCTATTCCTGGAGAATCGTTTCTAGGCGAAAATTTTTAAAGTCTGACAGATGATGTCATTGGTTGATTGATATGTCAAGAAAGGGGAATTAATTTGTTGTTTCTAAGGGGAATTATTGATTCACGATAGGTGAATTGTGGTCGACAGCACAGGTGTTCCAAATTCCAGGACACCTTGACATTCGCTGAGAGCGTGCCAAAAACACACCTGGAGAAAGAGACCTTGGAAAAAGAGGTCATTGACCCCATTAACAACGTGTTCTCCCTAATGACTCTATGCCCATATATGGTGTTCTCGTGGGAGTTATAGGGTCATTTCTACTCCTAGAGAGTGGTATTGAACCCCATTTTTCGTATAGCCTATTGTTTGAAATACGGTCAGTCAGTCGTGTACCCAGAAAAATCCTTAAGCAATTTCTCTAGAAAAAATCTAGCAAATCTTCATCCGCTTTTCGGAGTGCTCATGCTTCAGAGCCATATTTGACGACTGTCATCACTGTAGCTTCTAATATTCTAATCTTGGTTTGCAGACTTATCTTCCTATTTTTCCAAACTCTGTGATTATGACTACTTTGGCCCACTTGCAAGTGCGACTACTTATGACTACAACTGTGATTATTTCGAAATGTGACTATGACTACTTGGGGCCACTTACAAGTGCGACTACTTATGACTGCAACTGTAATTATATCAAACTGTGGCCATGACTACTTGGGGCCACTTTGCAAGTGCAACTACTTATGACTGCAACTGTGACTATTTCAAACTGTGACTATGACTGCTTGGGGTCAATTGCAAGTGCGACTACTAATGACTACAACTGTGATTATATCAAACTTTGACTACGACTACTTGGGCCCACTTACAAGTGCGACTACTTATGACTGCAGCTGTGATTATTTCGAACTGTGACTATGACTATTTAAGGCCACTTGCAAGTGCAATTACTCATGACTGCAACTGTGGTTATTTCAAACTGTGACCATGACTACTTGGGGCCACTTGCAAGTACAACTACTTATGACTACAACTGTGATTATTTTCTAACTGTGACTATGACTACTTGGGGCCACTCACAAGTGCGACTACTTATGACAGCAACTGTGATTATTACAAACTGTGACTATGACTACTTGGGGCCACTTGTAAGTGCAACTACTTATGACAATAACTGTGATTATTTAAATCTTTCACTATGACTACTGGAGGTCACTTACAAGTGCAACTACTTATGACTGCAACTCTGATTATATCAAACTGTGACTATGACTACTTGAGGGGTCCTAGGCGTTTACCCCCCCCCCCTCTGGTGATTACCCCTCTCCCGGAAAATATTCCCCCTCCACGGAAAATACCCCTCCCTGGAAATTACCCCTCCCGGAAAATACCCCCCTCGGAAAATGCCCCCCCCCGCGGAAAATATCCCCCCTAGTAAATCCCCCCCCCCCTGGAAAATTAAGGCTTTCCAAATTTGAGAATTTTATTTGATTTTTTTTTTATTTCCGTCGGGAGAACGAATTTTGGTACTTGTGTATTATGCGCCACTCACTCAAGTTTATGCTGTTTAAAATTTGAGAACACACCAGTTTTTTTGTTACTTTACAAATAAATTTGGGCTATATATTTGCAAATTAGAGGGGGGGGGTAAAGTATAGCGGGTCTGCATGCAAAATGTGTTTGGTACAATTATTCTGCATGTTAGGTAGATAGATAGAGAAGTGTATTTTAAAGCCAAAAATACGGCCGTGAACATACTAAAATAACATAAATGAAAGGCCAAATAACATAAGCTTTGATCAGAGATCATCATAAAACACTTAAATGAAACACTACATTAACCTAATAATAGTACTTAATACTTTGAAAATCGGTCATTTAAAAAAAAAATTAACACTTGGAAACAAAACTTAAATGAAACATTACATTTACTATATACTGGTATTTTTTTTTTTTTTTTTAAGCTAACAGAATTTCCAGATACTTCGCTATTTTTCTGTAATTTTTTAGTGGCCATACTTAGAAGGAATTGTTTTCTGGCTTCAAACTGTCCAAATACTTTACCACCACCACTCCCCCTCATGTGCAAACATATAGCCCAAATTATATATTTCCCATCTATTCTGTCACTTGTCTTTGTCTTGTCTCGTTCTAAGATGAAAAAAACTAACGAAGAAACGGGTTTGTTCTCGAGTTTTACACAGCGTAAACTTGGGCGAGTGGCGCATAATGCACAAGTACAAAAATTCCTTCCCCCTACGGAAATAAAAAACAAAACTCAAATAAAGTTATGAAATTTGGAAAGTCTTATTTTCCACGGAGGGGGGTATTTTCAGGGGTGGGGGATTTACCGGGAGAGGTGTAATTTCCGCGGGGGGGGGTATTTTCCACACAGGGGTATTTTCCGGGGGGTTATTTTCCGGGGGGGGGGGGTATTTTCCGGGTGGTATTTTCCGAGGGGAGGTATTTTCTGGGGGGGGGGGTATTTTCCGGAGGATAATCGCAGGGGGGGGAGGGGTAAACGCCGGCCACCGACTTTGAGCCACTTTCAAGTGCGACTACTCATGACTGCAGCTATGATTATTTCAAACTGTGACTGTGACTACTTGGGGCCACTTGCAAGTGCAACTACTTATGACTAAACCTGTGATTATTTCAAACTGTGACTATTACTACTTGGGGCCACTTGCAAGTGCGACTACTTATGACTGCAACTGTGATTATTTCAAACTCTGACTATGACTACTTTGGGCCACTTGCAAGTGCGACTACTTATGACTACAACTGTGATTATTTCGAACTGTGACTATGACTACTTGGGGCCACTTACAAGTGCGACTACTTATGAGTGCAACTATAATTATATCAAACTGTGGCCATGACTACTTGGGGCCACTTGCAAGTGCAACTATTTATGACTAAACCTGTGATTATTTCAAACTGTGACTATTACTACTTGGGGCCACTTGCAAGTGCGACTACTTATGACTGCAACTGTGACTATTTCAAACTGTGACTATGACTGCTTGGGGTCACTTGCAAGTGCGACTACTTATGACTACAACTGTGATTATATCAAACTTTGACTATGACTGCTTGGGCCCACTTACAAGTGCGACTACTTATGACTGCAACTGTGATTATTTCAAACTGTGACTATGACTACTTGGGGCCACTTGCAAGTGAAACTACTAATGACTTCAACTGTGATTATTTCAAACTGTGACTATGACTACTTGGGGCCACTTACAAGTGCGACTACTTTTGACTGCGGCTGTGATTATTTCAAACTGTGACTATGACTACTTAAGGCCACTTGCAAGTGCAACTACTCATTACTGCAACTGTGATTATTTCAAACTGTGACTATGACTACTTGGGGCCACTCACAAGTGCAACTACTTATGACTGCAACTGTGATTATTTCAAACTGTGATTATGACTACTTGGGGCCACTTGCAAGTGCGACTACTCATGACTGCAACTGTGGTTATTTTAAACTGTGACTATGACTACTTGGGGCCACTTGCAAGTGCAACTACTTTTGACTACAACTGTGATTATTTTCAAACTTTGACTATGACTACTTGGGGCCACTCACAAGTGTGACTACTTATGAAAGCAACTGTGATTATTCCAAACTGTGACTATGACTACTTGGGGCCACTTGCAAGTGCAACTACTTATGACTATAACTGTGATTATTTAAATCTGTCACTATGACTACTGGAGGCCACTTACAAGTGCAACTACTTATGACTGCAACTCTGATTATATCAAACTGTAACTATGACTACTTGAGGGGTCCTAGGCGTTTACCCCCCCCCCCCCTGGCGATTACCCCTCTCCCGGAAAATATTCTCCCTCCATGGAAACTACCCTGGAAATTACCCCTCCCGGAAAATACCCCCCTCGGAAAATACCCCCCCTCCGCGGAAAATATCCCCCCTAGTAAATCCCCCCCCTGGAAAATTAAGGCTTTCCAAATTTGAGAATTTTATTTGATTTTTTTTTATTTCTGTGGGGGGAACGACTTTTGGTACTTGTGTATTATGTACCACTGACTCAAGTTTACGCTGTGTAAAATTCGAGAAAACACCAGTTTTTTTGTTACTTTAGAAATAAATTTGGGCTATACATTTGCAAATTAGAGGGGGGGGGTAAGTATAGCGGGTCTACATACACAATCTGTTTGGTACAAGTATTCTCCATGTTAGGTAGATAGATAGAGAAGTGTATTTTAAAGCCAAAAATACGGCCGTGAAAATACTAAAATAACATAAATGAAATGCCAAATAACATAAACTTTGATCAGAGATCATCATAAAACACCTCAATGAAACACTACATTAACCTAATAATAGTAATTAATACTTTGAAAATCGGTCATTGAAAAAAAAAATTAACACTTGGAAACAAAACTTAAATGAAACATTACATTTACTATATACTGGGATTTTTTTTTTTTTTTAAGCTTACATAATTTCCAGATACCTCGCTATTCTTCTGTAATATTTTAGTGGCCATACTTATAAGGAATTGTTTTCTGGCTTCAAACTGTCCAAATACTTTACCACCACCACCCCCCCTATGTGCAAATATATAGCCCAAATTATATATTTCCCATCTATTCTGTCACTTGTCTTTGTCTTGTCTCGTTCTAAGATGAAAAAAACTAACGAAGAAACGGGTTTGTTCTCGAGTTTTACACAGCGTAAACTTGAGTGAGTGGCGCATAATACACAAGTACCAAAATTCCTTCCCCATACGGAAATAAAAAAACAAAACTCAAATAACGTTCTCAAATTTGGAAAGCCTTATTTTCCACGGAGGGGGGTATTTTCCGGGGTGGGGGGATTTACCGGGAGAGGGGTAATTTCAGCGGGGGGAGGTATTTTCCACAGAGGGGTATTTTCCGGGTTTTTTTTCCGGGGGGGGGGGTATTTTCCGGGGGGTATTTTCCGCCGGGAGGTATTTTCTGGGGGGGATTTTCCGGGGGATAATTGCAGGGGGGGGGGGGGGTAAACGCCGGCCACCGACTTTGAGCCACTTTCAAGTGCGACTACTCATGACTGCAACTGTAATTATTTCAAACTGTGACATGACTACTTGGGGCCACTTGCAAGTGTAACTACTTATGACTACAACTGTGATTATTTCAAACTGTGACTATTACTACTTGGGGCCACTTGCAAGTGCGACTACTTATGACTGCAAATGTGATTATATCAAACTGTGACTATGACTACTTTGGGCCAGTTACAAGTGCGACTACTTATGACTATAACTGTGACTATTTCAAACTGTGATTATGACTACTTGGGGTCGATTGCAAGTGCAACTACTTATGACTGCAACTGTGATGGTTTCAAACTGTGACTATGACTACTTGGGGTCACTTTCAAATGCGACTACTTATGACTGCAACTGTAATTATATCAAACTGTGACTATGACTACTTGGGGCCAGTTTACAAGTGCGACTACTTATGACTACAACTTTAATTATTTCAATCTGTGACTATGACTACTTGGGCCCACTTACAAGTGCGACTACTTATGACTGCAACTGTGATTATTTCAAACTGTGACTATGACTACTTGGGGCCACTTACAAGTGCGACTACTTATGACTGCAGCTGTGATTATTTCAAACTCTGACTATGACTACTTAAGGCCACTTGCAAGTGCGACTACTCATGACTGCAGCTGTGATTATTTCAAACTGTGACAATGACTACTTGGGGCCACTTACAAGTGCGACTACTTATGACTGCAACTGTGATTATTTCAAACTGTCACTATGACTACTTGGGGCCACTTGCAAGTGCGACTACTCACAACTGCAACTGTAATTATATCAAACTGTGACTATGACTACTTGGGGCCAGTTTACAAGTGCGACTACTTATGACTACAACTTTAATTATTTCAATCTGTGACTATGACTACTTGGGCCCACTTACAAGTGCGACTACTTATGACTGCAACTGTGATTATTTCAAACTGTGACTATGACTACTTGGGGCCACTTGCAAGTGCAACTACTTATGACTACAACTGTGATTATTTTCAAACTGTGACTATGACTACTTGGGGCCACTCACAAGTGCGACTACTTATGACAGCAACTGTGATTATTTCAAACTGTGACTATGACTTCTTGGGGCCACTTGCAAGTGCAACTACTTATGACTACAACTGTGATTATTTAAATCTGTCATTATGACTACTGGGGGCCACTTACAAGTGCAACTACTTATGACTGCAACTCTGATTATATCAAACTGTGACTATGACTACTTGAGGGGTCCTAGGCGTTTACCCCCTTGACGATTACCCCTCTCCCGGAAAATATCCCCCCTCCGCGGAAAATACCTTTCCCCAGAAATTACCCCTCCCGGAAAATACCCCCCTCGGAAAATGCCCCCGTAGAAAATATCCCCCCTAGTAAATCCCCCCCACTGGAAAATTAAGGCTTTCCAAATTTGAGAATTTTATTTGATTTTTTTTTTCTGTACGGAGAACGAATTTTGGTGCTTGTGTATTATGCGCCACTCACTCAAGTTTATGCTGTGTAAAATTCTAGAACACACCAGTTTTTTTGTTTCTTTAGAAATAAATTTGGGCTATATATTAGAGGGGGGGGGGGATAAAGTATGGCGGGTCTGCATGCAAAATATGTTTGGTACAATTATTCTGCATATTAGGTAGATAGATAGAGAAGTGTATTTTAAAGCAAAAAATACGGCCGTGAACATACTAAAATAACATAAATGAAAGGCCAAATAATATAAAGTTTGATCAGAGATCATCATAAAACACTTAAATGAAACACTACATTAACCTAATAATAGTACTTAATACTTTGAAAATCGGTCATTGAAAAAAAAACTGTAATTCTTTTAGGCAATGAATAGGTACTATTTGAAAGATAAAAATGGCTTTAAACGATTGTTTTGCCTGTTATTTCAAGCAAATTTATGGTCCTATGTCAATTTTAAATTCTTGGTCAACCTTCTTAAGACCATAGGCGTGTCTGCCTTGTTTGCCTCTTTTTTAAATTCTTGATCAGCATGCCTAAGACTCTAGGCAGGAGTAGAGTAGTACCTTATACTTTGCGTACGGCCATGGCAATCTTTATGTTAATTTATACTTTGCGTACGGCCTTAGAAATCTTTATGTTATTTGCGTACGCCTCTACACCTATTCAAAGAGATTCAGAACTCCCTCACATCAGGTTTCTGGTGGGTATAGTCTGGTTTGGTGGGTATAGTCTGGTTTGGTGGGTATAGTCTGGTTTGGTGGGTATAGTCTGGTTTGGTGGGTATAGTTTGGTTTGGTGGGTACAGTCTGGTTTGGTGGGTATAGTCTGGTTTGCTGGGTATAGTCTGGTTTGGTTTTTCAAAGAGAGTGAGTATGATATTTGCTTGCGTGTATAGGAATTCCCATGTTATTTGCTTGCGTGTATAGGAATTCCCTTGTTATTTGCTTGGATGTATAGGAATTCCCATGTTATTTGCGTGCGTGTATAGGAATTCCCATGTTTTTTGCTTGTGTGTATAGGACCTTGTTATTTACTTGCATTTATAGGAATTCCCATGTTATTTGCTTGCGTTTATAGGAATTCCCATTTTATTTGCGTGCGTGTATAGGAATTCCCATGTTATTTGCTTGCATGTATAGGAATTCCCTGGTTATTTGCTTGCGGGTATAGGAATTCCCAGGGTATTTTCATGCGTTTATAGGAATTCCCATGTTATTTGCTTGCGTGTATAGGAATTCCCATGTTATTTGCTTGCGTGTATATGAATTCCCCTTTTATTTGCTTGCGTGTATAGGAATTCCCATGTTATTTGCTTGCGTGTATAGGAATTCCCATGTTATTTGCTTGCATGTATAGTAATTCCCATGTTATTTGCTTGCGTGTATATGAAGTCAAAAGTTAGTTGCATGAGTGTATAGTACATAACATGTTCTATGATTGCATGTATAGAAACTCCCATGTTATTTGCTTGCGTGTATAGGAATTCCCACGTTATTTGCTTGTGTGTATAGGAATTCCCATGTTATTTGCTTGCGTGTATATGAATTCCCATGTTATTTGATTGCGTGTATAGGAATTCCCACGTTATATGCTTGCGTGTATAGGAATTCCCATGTTATTTGCTTGCGTGTATAGGAATTCCCATGCTATTTTAAGGGCTTATGTTCCCTCCCATGCTATTATAAGGGTTTATGTCCCCTTCCTATGCTATTCCAGGAGCTTATGTTCCTTCCTATGCTATTATAAGGGCTTTTCCGTGTGGTTTTTCTTTACTTGGTACCCATTAAAAACAAAATTTTTGTGTTAAATAAGTAGTTTTTGTATCTTTTAAAAGAGCTTTATGGGGTTTGAGAGACTTAGTTGTCTGATTCAGTGTGATTTTTCTTTACTTCGTGCACATTAAAATCGAAGTTTTGGTGTCAAATAATTAGTTCTTGTGTCTTTTAAAATAAATTTACGGGGTTTGAGAGACTCTGTTGCCAGATTCCGAGTGGTTTTTCTTTACTTAGTGCTCAATAAAAACGAAGTTTTTGTGTTAAATAAGTAGATTTTGTATCTTTTAAAAGAGCTTTAAGGGGTTTGAGAGGCTCAGTTGCGTGATTCCGTGTGGTTTTTCTTTACTTAGTGCTCATTAAAAACGAAGTTTTTGTGTTAAATAAGTAGTTCTTGTATCTGTTAAAAGAGCTTTAAGGGGTTTGAGAGACTCGGTTGCCTGATTCCGTGTGGTTTTTCTTTACTTGTTGCCCATTAAATACAAAAATTTTGTTTTAAATAAGTAGTTCTTGTATCTGTTAAAAGAGCTTTACGGGGTTTGAGAGACTCTGTTGCCTGATTCCGTGTGGTTTTTCTTTACTTAGAGCTCATTAAAAACGAAATTTTTGTTGTAAATAAGTAGTTCTTGTATCTTTTAAAAGAGCTGTATGGGGTTTGAGAAACTCGGTTGCCTGATTCCGTGTGTTTTTTCTTTAATTTGTAACCATTAAAAAAAAAATTTTGTGTTAAATAAGTAGTTCTTGTATCTTTTAAAAGAGCTTTACGGGGTTTGAGAGACTTGGTTGCCTGTTTCCGTGTGGGTTTTCTTTACTTGGTGTCCATTAAAAAAAATTTTTTTTTGTTAAATAAGTAGTTCTTGTATCTTTTAAAAGAGCTTTACGGGGTTTGAGAGACTCTGTTGCCTGATTCCATGTTGTTTTTCTTTACTTTTTGACCATTAAAAACGAAATTTTTGTGTTAAATAAGTAGTTCTTGTATCTTTTATAAGAGCTTTACGGGGTTTGAGAGACTCGGTTGCATTGTATTTTCCATAATTTTCTAACAAGAAACAAGCTTTATGGGGTTTGAGAGACTCGGTTGCCTGATTCAGTTTGGTTTTTCTTTAATTTGCGCCCATTAAAAACAAAATTTTTTCGTTAAATAAGTTGTTCTTGTATCTTTTAAAAGAGCTTTATGGGGTTTGAGAGACTCGGTTGCATTGTATTCTCCATAATTTTCTTACAAGAAACGAGCTTTATGGGGTCATTAAAAACGAAGATTTTGTGTTAAATAAGTAGTTTTTGTATCTTTTAAAATAGCTTTAAGGGGTTTGAGAGACTCGGTTGCCTGATTCAGTGTGGTTTTTCTTTGCTTGGTGCCCATTAAAAACTAAATTTTTGTGTTAAATAAGTAGTTCTTGTATCTTTTAAAAGAGCTTTACGGGGTTTGAGAGACTCGGTTGCCTGATTCTGTGTTATTTTTCTTTACTTGCTGTCCATTAAAAACTAAATTTTTGTGTTAAATAAGTAGTTCTTGTATATTTTAAAAGAGCTTTACGGGGTTAGAGAGACTCTGTTGCCTGATTCCGTGTGGTTTTTCTTTACTTGGTGCACATTAAAAATTAAATGTTTGTGTTAAAGAAGTTGTTATTGTATCTTTTAAAAGAGCTTTACGGGGTTTGAGAGACTCTGTTGCCTCATATCATATGGATTTTCTTTACTTCTTGCTCATTAAAAACGAAATTTTTGTATTAAATAAGTAATTCTTGGATCTTTTAAAAGAGCTTTACGGGGTTTAAGAGACTCGGTTGCATTGTATTTTCCATAATTTTCTTACACGAAACTAGAGTTTACGACCAAAAACCCTTATTAGTTCAGATTTTATAGAAATGGTTTTATTTTTCGATCTGAAAATAGACTAAAGTTTCAGATTTGAACCAGAGAATTGTATTTTCCATAATTTTCTTACATCTTTGGAAATTATTAACGATAACAAACATATTTTTGACCAGATGCGATTTCGAAACCACATTGAGCATGGCGTGCGCTATTTTTTTTTTATCATGAATCCTTTAAAAACCAATTTGATCAACTTGGAGAAAGTTCAAATAGAATTATTGCGATATTGATATTAGTGCGTAAACTACAAACTGACAAAAATATCCAAAACTCTTTTTCTTATAGCCTTGACTTTGAAGACATTTCTTCATCTTAATTGGTTTTAGAAATATCATGCAAAATAAAACTAACCAAACAGTAGTTGCTTTGTCGAATTTTGAGCAAAAAAAATGATTATAACACCTGATTGGCTCGTTTGTATGCAATTTCAAGCCAGTGAAAAGAACGAAGTTTTTCAGTAAGGACACTCGATATCCTAAAAGTGTGTGATTCAAACTTTTACCTTGAGAATAGATGTTGTTGGCAGAATTTCAAAAGGATCGTTTATGAGTGCTGACGTATCTGATGAAATAATTTAGGTCGTATGATAATTTTTTTTTTTAATGCAGTAGTTTTTCAGTAAGGACACTCAATATGCTAAAAGTGTTTGATACAAAATTTTAACTTTATAATCGATGTTGTTATCAGAATTTCAAACGGATCATTTATGAGTGCTGGCCTATCTTATGAAATAATTTAGGTCGTATGATAAATTTAATTTTTTTTTTAATGCAATAGTTTTTCAGTAACTTTTATTCTGTGTTTTTTTTTGTTCTTTACTTAGTGATCTTTCAAAAACCGAGAATTTCAGTTAAATAAATAATTCTTGTACCTTTTAAAATAGCTTTACGAGGTTCGAGAGACTTTGTTGTTTTATTCTGTGTGACTTTTTCTTTACTTGGTGATCATTCAAAAAGCGAGGATTTCTGTTAAATAAATAATTCTTATACCTTTTAAAATAGCTTTACGGGGTTTGAGAGACTCTGTTGTTTTATTCCTTGTGATTTTTTCTTTACTTGTTTGTCATTCAAAAAGCGAGGATTTCTGTTAAATAAATAATTCTTGTACTTTTTAAAATAGCTTTACGGGGTTTGAGGGGTTTGAGAGACTCTGTTGTCTTAGTCCGTTTGATCTTTTCTTTACTTGGTGGTCATTCAAAAAGCGAGGATTTCTGTTAAATAAATAATTCTTGTACCTTTTAAAATAGATTTACGGGGTTTGAGGGACTCGTTTGTATTATTATGTGTGTTTTTTTCTTTACTTGTTGATCATTCAAAAAGCGAGGATTTCTGTTAAATAAATAATTCTTGTACCTTTTAAAATAGCTTTACGGGGTTTGAGAGACTCTGTTGTCTTATTCTGTGTGATTTTTTCTTTACTTTGTGCTCATTCAAAAAGAGAGGATTTATGTTAAATAAATAATTCTTTTTCCTTTCGAAATAGCTTTAGGGGGTTTGAGAGACTCTGTTGTTTTATTCTGTGTTTTTTTTTATTTCTTTAAATTTTGTTCATTCAAAAAGCAAGGATTTATTTTAAATAAATAATTCTTGTGCCTTTTAAAATAGCTTCAGGGGGTTTGAGAGACTCGTTTGTTCTATTCTGTGTGATTTTTTTTTACTTGGTGATCTTTCAAAAAGCGAGGATTTCTGTTAAATGAATACTTCTTATACCTTTTAAAATAGCTTTACGGGGTTTGAGAGACTCTGTTGTTTTATTTTTTGTGATTTTTTCTTTACTTGGTGATCATTCAAAAAGCGAGGATTTCTGTTAAATAAATAATTTTTGTACCTTTTAAAATAGGTTTGCGGGGATTGAGAGACTCTGTTGTCCCCAGCGATCTGAAATTAAATTATAAAAAAAGTTTCTTCACCTCTTGAATACACAATACCGAAATTTCATTCAACTTTCATGTAAGAAAATTATGAAAAGTACAATTCTCTACTTCAAATGTGAAACTTAAGTCCGGTTTTGGATACTCAAAATGATGAGGACTGATGGCTCTAATTTAATTTTTTTTTTTAATAAAAACATACTATTTTTTTCTTTTTTAATATCGAAATTATTCAACTTTATTTTTTTTATTTTTTTGTTTTTTTTGTACGTATCTTAAAATAACAAAATATGCTTACGGCTCTAACAATCGTACTCTATGATTTCTCAGAGACACGATACGGCTTTCCCATTGGTACTCTTTGGCCAGTTATCGACACTACCTAGTTTATTGCATGTATTAAATCAGTACTTTTTACGCAGTGGAACGATAAACACATAAGTAATATCTTAAAAAAAAAGTGAAGATGGAGCATTTTAATAAAGTGTGTTCATATGAGAATGTTATTGTAGCATTGAATGCCAACAAGGAGAAGTATTTAAACTATGAAACAAGTACAAGTGGTAGCACTATTGGAAATGTATGCATGTATTGTCATGACAGTAAGGAATTAAATTTCTTTGGAATACCGAAGCGATTCCGTTGTACAAATGGTGGATATGCGAGATTGAGATCTCCGGAGATGATTGCACTCAAAGAGAATACCAACATAAAGATAATCGTTGATGATAGAGGACAACTCCTTGCTACTGTTGCAGGTAACACATTGCCTACTGATACATCCAATCGTCATCTTTTAGGTATTAGCATTTAACGGAAGCTCAATAAAAGAAAGGCCTACTCTTCTACTAATATCGTAAACCATATCTTGTCTACGTGCCAAAACTGTTACCTGTGTAAAAATAATGTGATAATAGACAGTGAAATTGCTAGAAAAATAAAGAGGGTATTGGCAGAAAATATTACTATGGAATATAAAGATGAATCGATGAAAAACAAAGCACCAGCAAACGTTACTGCCATTGATCAAACAGTCAATGAACCAAATAATACCAAAGATGAAACGCATATTGAACCTGTCGGTGACACACCAGTAAAAATTGTGCATGACTCAAAATGGAATAATGATTATTCTACTGATTAAGAACTAAGAAATAACCATAGCTACAGTATCAAGAAAGAACATTGTGAACCGTTTAATGGAAAATAATCAAAATGTCCAAAATTGTTCATTGACATTAATAATGTATCTAAATGTATTTTTATGTTAATGTTCTACATAGCATTATTTCATTAAAAATATATTATACATTACATTGTTATGTGTTCATTATTTTTAGGGTAAGCTAGCATATCAAACGTTTAGAATGTCTATTAAAACATCGGAGATGTAAGAAAAGGAATTTACATACATTTATTGTCAGACACATGGGATTACATTGACAAAAATTAGGTATCAGAATGAATAAATTCCTCATCAAAATCGGTTCATGGATGTGTCATTATGAAAATATTTGAAGTAAGTAAGTAAGTAACAAACTCTTTCTTGAACTCACCTATTGGATACACAATACCGAAATTTTATTAAGGAAACTATGAAAAAAAAAAATTGAACAAAAACCTTATCAACATTCATTATAGATTAAAGTCGCTTCCTAGACAGACAATACAGCAATTTCCATAAATCTAAGTATAAGAGTGATTAAATTCTATATCAACATCCATTTCTCGGATACATAGGAAAAAGTTAACAAAATCTAAGTGTTAGAGTGAATAAATTTTATTTATCAACATCTTTTGTCAGATACATCGGATAAAATTGAGAGAATGTAAGTGTCAGAGTGAATAAATTTTTTTTATCAACATACTTTGTCAGATACATCACATAAAATTGACAAATTTAAATTTCAGAATGAATAAATGCTTTAACAACATCCTTTATCGGATATGTCAGAAAAAAATTGACAAAATCTAAGTATCAGAGTGACTAAATTCTATATCAGCATCCTTTTCTGGGATACATAGGATAAAATATCGGATAAAATTGAAAAAATCTAAGTATCAGATTGATTAAATTCTATATCAACATCCTTTCTCAGATACATGGGAATAAAATTGACAAAATCTAAGTATTAGATTCATTAAATTCTATATCAGCATCCCTTTCTCGGCTACATGGGATAAAATTGAGTATGTCTAAGCGTCAGAGAGAATAAACTCATTATCAACATCCTTTGTCAGAAATGTCGTATATAATTTATAAAATCTAAGTGTTAAAATGATTAAGTTCTATATCCACATATTTTCTTCGGATGAATATGGTAAAATTGACAATGCTTAAACGTTAGTGTAAATAAAAGAATTACGAACATCCTTTAAATGCATTATCTAAGAACCTGAGTGAATAAATGCCTTATCAACATCCTTTGAATGGTTTGTTGGATAAAATTGACAAAATCTAAGACCAGAGTGATTAAATTCTATATCAACATCCTTTCTCAGATACATGGGAATAAAATTGACAAAATCTAAGTATTAAATTCATTAAATTCTATATCAGCATCCCTTTCTCGGCTACATGGGATAAAATAGACAAAATCTAAGTATCAGAGTGAATAAATTCATTATCAACATCCTTTGTCGGATATGTCGGGTATAATGGACAAAATCCAATTATCTGAGTAATTAATTTCTATATCAACATTTCTTTCTCGGATACATGGGACAAAATTGACAAAATCTAAGTATCAGAGTGAATAAATGCATTATCAATATCCTTTAAATGCATAATCTAAGTACCAGAGTGAATAAATGCATTATCAACACCCTTTGTCGGGCTATGTTGGATAAAATTGACAAAATCTAAGTATCAGAGTGATTAAATTCTATATCAACATCCTTTTCTCGGATACAAAAGATAAAGTTGACAATATCTAAGTGTCAGAGTGAATAATTTTTTTTATCATATGAAAAAAAAATTGTAAGTAAAAAGTAAAAACTCTTTCTTGAATTCGCCCCAGGGCCTAGTGAGAGAGACCTGCAAAAGCTAGGTTCATTTATTTTTTACTAAAGCAATAGCTACCATCTATTTCAATTAAGGTATAGATGGCAGCACAACTAATTTTTCATTCATCCGGGCACCTGCAGCCAACTTACAATACCACCCTTTTTTCAAATATCTGCATTTATGTTAGGCTAACGTAAATGCAGATATTTGAAAAAAGAGTGGTATTGTAAGTTGGCTGCAGGTGCCCGAATGAATGAAAAATTAGACGTGCTGCCATCTATACCTTACTTTAAATGGAGGGTAGCTATTGCTTTAGTAAAAAATAAATGAACCTATATTTTTGCAGATCTCTCATACTAGGCCCCCTGGGGCAAATTCAAGAAAGAGTTTTTTAATTTTTACTTACAATTTTTTTTTTCATATGATAAAAAAAATTATTCACTCTGACACTTAGATATTGCCAACTTTATCTTTTGTATCCGAGAAAAGGATGTTGATATAGAATTTAATCACTCTGATACTTAGATTTTGTCAATTTTATCCGACATAGCCCGTCAAAGGGTGTTGATAATGCATTTATTCACTCTGGTACTTAGATTATGCATTTAAAGGATGTTGATAATGCATTTATTCACTCTGATACTTAGATTTTGTCAATTTGATCCCATGTATCTGAGAAAGAGATGCTGATATATAATTTAATCACTCTGATACTTAGATTTTGTCAATTTTATCCGACTTATCCGACAAAAGATTTTGATAATGAATTTATTCACACTGATACTTAGATTTTGTCAATTTTATCCCATGTAGCCGAGAAAGGGATGCTGATATAGAATTTAATCAATCTGATACTTAGATTTTGTCAATTTTATTCCCATGTACCTGAGAAATGGATGTTGATATAGAATTTAATCAATATGATACTTAGATTTTGTCAATTTTATCCGATATTTTATCCTATGTATCAAAGAAAAGGATGCTGATATAGAATTTAGTCACTCTGATACTTAGATTTTGTCAATTTTATCCGACATTTCCGATAAAGGATGTTGTTAAAGCATTTATTCATTCTGAAATTTAGATTTTGTCAATTTTATTTGATGTATCTAACAAAGGATGTTGATAAAAAAAATTATTCACTCTGACACTTAGATTCTGTCAATTCTATCCGATGTATCTGACAAAAGATGTTGATAAATGAAATTTATTCACTCTAACACTTAGATTTTGTCAATTTTTTCCTATGTATCCGAGAAATAGATGTTGATATATAATTTAATCACTCTTACTCTTAGATTTAGGGAAATTGCTGTATTGTCTGTCTAGGAAACGACTTCAATCGATAGTGAATGTTACTAAAGAATTTTTTAAATTTTTTTTTTCATAGTTTCCTGAATAGAAGTTCTGCATTGTGTATTCAAGACAAGAGTAAAAGAAAGAGTTTGTTACTTACTTACTTACAATTTTTTCGTAATGGCATAATGACATATCCAACAACGGATGTTGATAAAGAATTTATTCATTCTGATACCTAGATTTTGTCAATGTTATCCCATGTGTCTGACAATAGATGCATGCAAATTCCTTTTCTTACATCTCCGATGTTTTAATAGACATTCTAAACGTTTGATATGCTAGCTTACTCTAAAAATAATAAACACATAGCAATGTAATGCATAATATATTTTTAATGAAATAATACTATATAGAATATTAATACAAAAATATATTACGATACATTATTAATATCAATGATCAACTTTGGACATTTTAAATCTGTTCCATAAAATAGTTCACCGTGTTCTCTCTTGATATTGTAGCTATTGTATTCTCTTAGTTCGTAATCAGCAGAATAATCATTATTCCATTTTGATTCATACACAATTTTTACTGGTGTGTCATCAACGGGCTAAATATGCTTTTCATCTTTGGTTTAATTTGGTTCATTGACTGTTTGATCAATGGCAGTAACGTTTGCTGGTGCTTTGTTTTTCATCGAGTCATCTTTATATTCCATTGTGATATTTTCAACCAATGCCATTTTTATTTTTCTGGCAATTTCATTGTCTATTATCACATTATTTTTACACAGGTAATAGTTTCGGCATGTAGACAAGATATGGTTTACGATACTAGTAGAAGAGTAGGCCTTTCTTTTATTGACCTTCCGTTGAATGCTAATAACTAAAAGATGACGATTGGATGTATCAGTAGGTAATGTGTTACCTGCAACAGTAGCAAGGAGTTGTCCTCTATCATCAACGATTATCTTTATGTTGGCATTCTCTTTGAGTGCAATCATCTCCAGAGATCTCAATCTCGCATATCCACCATTTGTACAATGGAATCTTTTCGGTATTCCAAAGAAATTTAATTCCTTACTGTCATGACAATGCATGCATACATTTCCAATAGTGCTACCACTTGTACTTGTTTCATAGTTTAAATACTTCTCCTTGTTGGCATTCAATGCTACAATAATATTCTCATGTGAACACACTTTATTAAAATGCTCCATCTTCACTTTTTTTTTAAAGATATGACTTATGTGTTTATCGTTCCACTGCGTAAAAAATACTGATTTAATACATGCAATAAACTAGGTAGTGTCGATAACTGGCCAAAGAGTACCAATGGGAAAGCCGCATCGTGTCTCTGAGAAATCATAGAGTACGATTTTTAGAGCCGTAAGCATATTTTGTTATTTTAAGATACGTAAAAAAAAAAAAAAAAATAAAGTTGAATAATTTCGAAATTAAAAAAGAAAAAAATTTTATGTTTTTATGAAAAAAAAAATATTGAATTAGAGCCATCAGTCCTCATCATTATGAGTATCCAAAACCGGACTTAAGTTTCACATTTGAAGTAGAGAATTGTACTTTCCATAATTTTCTTGCATGAAAGTTGAATGAAATTTCGGTATTGTGTATTCAATAGGTGAAGAAACTTTTTTTATAATTTAATTTCTGATCGCTGGGGACAACAGTCTCTCAAACCCCGTAAATATATTTTAAAATGTACAAGAGTTACTTATTTAACAGAAATTCTCGCTTTTTTGAATGATCACCAAGTAAAGAAAAAAATACACAGAATAAGAGAACAGAGTCTCTAAAACCCCGTAAATATATTTTAAAAGGTAAAATAATTATTTATTTAACAGAAACCCTCGCTGTTTGAAAGATTACCAAGTAAAGCAAAAATCACACAGAATAAAACAACAGAGTCTCTCAAACCCCGTAAAGCTATTTTAAAAGGTACAAGAATTATTTATTTAACAGAAATCCTCGCTTTTTGAATGATCACCATGTAAAGAAAAAAAACACAGAATAAAACAACAGAGTCTCTCAAACCCCGTAAAGCTATTTTAAAAGGTATAAGAATTATTTATTTAACAGAAATCCTCGCTTTTTGAATGACCACCAAGTATAGAAAAAATCACACGGAATAAGACAACAGAATCACTCAAACCCCGTAAAGCTATTTTAAAAGGTACAAGAATTATTTATTTAACAGAAATCCTCGCTTTTTGAATGATCAACAAGTAAAGAAAAAAAAGACACACAGAATAAAACAAAAGAGTCCCTCAAACCCCGTAAAGCTATTTTAAAAGGTATAAGAATTATTTATTTAACAGAAATCCTCGCTTTTTGAATGGCCACCAAGTAAAGAAAAAATCACACGGAATAAGACAACAAAGTCTCTAAAACCCCTTAAAGCTTTTAAAAGCTACAAGAATTATTTATTTAACAAAATCCTCGCTTTTGAATGACCACCAAGTAAAGAAAAAATCACACGGAATAAAACAACAGAGTCTCTCAAACCCCGTAAAGCTATTTTAAAAGGTAGAAGAATTATTTATTTAACAGAAATCCTCGCTTTTTGAATGATCAACAAGTAAAGAAAAAATCACACAGAATAAAACAACAGAGTCTCTCGAACCTCGTAAAGCTATTTTAAAAGGTACAAGAATTATTTATTAACTGAAATCCTCGGTTTTTGAATGATCACTAAGTAAAGAAGAAAAAAAAATCACACAGAATAAAAGTTACTGAAAAACTATTGCATTAAAAAAAAATAATAAAATTTATCATACGACCTAAATTATTTCATCAGATAGGCCAGCAATCATAAACGATCCTTTTGAAATTCTGCTAACAACATCGATTCTCAAGGTAAAAGTTTGAATCAAACATTTTAGCATATCGAATGTCCTTACTGAAAAACTACTGCAATAAAAAAAAAAATTTATCCTACGACCTAAATTATTTCATCAGATACGTCAGCACTCATAAACGATCCTTTTGAAATTCTGCTAACAACATCGATTCTCAAGGTAAAAGTTTGAATCAAACACTTTTAGGATATCGAGTGTCCTTACTGAAAAACTTCGTTCTTTTCACTGGCTTGAAATTGCATACAAACAAGCCAATCAGGTGTTACAATCCTTTTGTTTGCTCAAAATTCGACAAAGGAACGACTGTTTGGTTAGTTTTATTTTGCATGATATTTCTAAAGCCAATTAAGATGAAGAAATGTCTTCAAAGTCAAGGCTATAAGAAAAAAAGTTCTGGATATTTTTGTCAGTTTTTAGTTTACGCACTAATATCAATATCAGTAACGATTCTATTTGAGCTTTCTCCAAGTTGATCAAATTGGTCTCTAAAGGGTTCATGATAAAAAAAAAATAACAAACGCCATGCTGAATGTGCTTTCAAAAACCCATCTGGTCGAAAACATGTTTGTTATCGTTAATGATTTCCAAAGATGTAAGAAAATTATGGAAAATACAATTCTCTGGTTCAAATCTGAAACTTTAGTCTATTTTCAGATCAAAAAATAAAACAATTTCTATAAAATCTGAGCTAATAAGGGTTTTTGGTCGTAAACTCTAGTTTCTTGTAAGAAAATTATGGAAAATACAATGCAACCGAGTCTCTTAAACCCCGTAAAGCTATTTTAAAAGATACAAGAACTACTTATTTAACACAAAAATTTCGTTTTTAATGAGCAACAAGTAAAGAAAAACCACACGGTATCAGGCCAACAGAGTCTCTCAAACCCGTAAAGCTCTTTTAAAAGATACAAGAACTACTTATTTAACACAAAAATTTCGTTTTTAATGTGCACCAAGTAAAGAAAAACCACATGGAATCAGGCAACAGAGTCTCTCTAACCCCGTAAAGCTCTTTTAAAAGATACAAGAACTACTTATTTAACACAAAAATTTCGTTTTTAATGGGCACCAAGTAAAGAAAAATCACACGGAATCAGGCAACAGATTCTCTCAATACCCGTAAAGCTCTTTTAAAAGATACAAGAACTAATTATTTAACAAAAAAAATTTGTTTTTAATGGGCACCAAGTAAAGAAAAACCACACTGAATCAGGCAACCGAGTCTCTCAAACCCCATAAAGCTCGCTTCTTGTAAGAAAATTATGGAAAATACAATCCAACCGAGTTCCTCAAACCCCGTAAATATCTTTTAAAAGATACAAGAACTACTTATTTAACACAAAATTTTTTTTAATGGGCACCAAGTAAAGAAAAACCCCACGGAATCAGGCAACCGAGTCTCTCAAACCCCATAAAGCTCATTTCTTGTAAGAAAATTATGGAAAATACAATGCAACCGAGTCTGTCAAACCCCGTAAAGCTCTTATAAAAGATACAAGAACTACTTATTTAACACTCAAATTTCGTTTTTAATGGTCACCAAGTAAAGAAAAACAACATGGAATCAGGCAACAGAGTCTCTCAAACCCCGTAAAGCTCTTTTAAAAGATACAAGAACTACTTATTTAACACAAAAATTTAGTTTTTAATGGAAACAATGTAAATAAAAAACACACGGAATCAGGCAACCTAGTCTCTCAATCCCCTTAAAGCTCTTTTAAAAGATACAAGAACTACTTATTTAACACAAAAATTTAGTTTTTAATGGGAATCAAGTAAAGAAAGAAAACACGGAATCAGGCAACAGAGTCTCTTAAACCCCATCAAGCTCTTTTAAAAGATACAAGAACTACTTATTTACAACAAAAATTTCATTTTTAATGAGCACTAAGTAAAGAAAAACCACACTGAATCAGGTAACAGAGTCTATAAAACCCCTTAAAGCTCTTTTAAAAGATACAAGAACTACTTATTTAACAAAAAAATTTAGTTTTTAATGGGCAACAATTAAAGAACAACCACACGGAATCAGGCAACCGAGTCTCTCAGACCCCTTAAAGCTCTTTTAACAGATACAAGAACTACTTATTTAACACAAAAACTTCGTTTTTAATGAGCACTAAGTAAAGAAAAACCACACGGAATCAAGCAACTGAGTCTCTCAAACCCCTTAAAGCTATTTTAACAGATACAAAAACTACTTATTTAACACAAAAACTTCGTTTTTAATGAGCACTAAGTAAAGAAAAACCACACGGAATCATGCAACTGAGTCTGTCAAACCACATAGAGCTCTTTTAAAAGATACACAAACTCATTTTTTAACAAAAAAATTTGGTTTTTAATGGGCATCAAGAAAAGAAAAACCACACTGAATCAGACAACTGAGTTTCTCAAATCCCTTAAATCTATTTTAAAATATACAAAAACTAATTATTTAACACAAAAAGTTTGTTTTTAATGAGCACCAAGTAAAGAAAAACCAAACGGAATCAGGCAAAAGAGTATCTCAAACCCCGTAAAGCTCTTTTAAAAGATACAAGAACTACTTATTTAACACAAAAATTGTGTTTTTAATGGGCACCAAGTAAAGAAAACCACACGGAATCAGGCAATCGAGTCTCTCAAACCCCGTAAAGCTCTTTTAAAAGATACAAGAACTACTTATTTAACACAAAGTTTTTTGTTTTTAATGGGTACCAAGTAAAGAAAAACCACACGGAATCAGGCAACCGAGTCTCTCAAACCCCTTAAAGCTCTTTTAACAGATACAAGAACTACTTATTTAACACAAAAACTTCGTTTTTAATGGGCACTAAGTAAAGAAAACCCACACGGAATCAAGTAACTGAGTCTCTCAAACCCCTTAAAGCTATTTTAAAAGATACAAAAACTACTTATTTAACACAAAAACTTCGTTTTTAATGTGCACTAAGTAAAGAAAAACCAAACGGAATCAGGCAACAGAGTCTCTCAAACCCCTTAAAGCTCTTTTAAAATATACAAAACTACATATTTAACACAAAAATTTCGTTTTTAATGGGCACCAAGTAAAGAAAAACCACACGGAATCAGACAACCGAGCCTCTCAAACCCCGTAAAGCTCTTTTAAAAGATACAAGAACTACTTATTTAACACAAAAATTGTGTTTTTAATGAGCAACAAGTAAGGAAAAACCACACGGAATCAGGCAATCGAGTCTCTCAAACCCCGTAAAGCTCTTTTAAAGGGATACAAGAACTACTTATTTAACACAAAGTTTTTTGTTTTTAATGGGTACCAAGTAAAGAAAAACCACACGGAATCAGGCAACCGAGTCTCTCAAACCCCTTAAAGCTCTTTTAACAGATACAAGAACTACTTATTTAACACAAAAACTTCGTTTTTAATGAGCACTAAGTAAAGAAAAACCACACGGAATCAAGTAACTGAGTCTCTCAAACCCCTTAAAGCTATTTTAAAATATACAAAAACTACTTATTTAACACAAAAACTTGTTTTTTAATGTGCACTAAGTAAAGAAAAACCACACGGAATCAGGCAACTGAGTCTCTCAAACCCCTTAAAGCTCTTTTAAAAGATACAAAACTACTTATTTAACACAAAAATTTCGTTTTTAATGGGCACCAAGTAAAGAAAAACCACACGGTATCAGACAACCGAGTCTCTCAAACCCCGTAAAGCTCTTTTAAAAGATACAAGAACTACTTATTTAACACAAAAATTTCGTTTTTAATGGGCACTAAGTAAAGAAAAGCCAAACGGAATCAGGCAACAGAGTGTCTCAAACCCCATAAAGCTCTTTTAAAAGATACAAGAACTACTTATTTAACACAAAAATTTTGTTTTTAATGGGTACCAAGTAAAGAAAAACCACACGGAAAAGCCCTTATAATAGCATAGGAAGGAACATAAGCTCCTGGAATAGCATAGGAAGGGAGCATAAACCCTTATAATAGCACGGGAGGGAACATAAGCCCTTAAAATAGCATGGGAATTCCTATACACGCAAGAAAATAACATGGGAATTCCTATACACGCAAGCATATAACGTGGGAATTCCTATACACGCAATAAAATAACATGGGAATTTCTATACACGCAAGCAAATAACATGGGAATTCCTATACACGCAAGCAAATAACGTGGGAATTCCTATACACGCAAGCAAATAACATGGGAGTGCCTATACATGCAAGCAAATAACATGGGAATTCCTATACACGCAAGCAAATAACTTGTTTATTCCTATACACGCAATCAAATAACATGGGAATTACTATACACGCAAGCAAATAACATGGGAAGTTCTATACACGCAAGCAAATAACATGGGAATTCCTATACACGCAAGCAAATAACATGGGAATTCCTATACACGAAAGCAAATAACATGGGAATTCCTATACACGCAAGCAAATAACATGGGAATTCCTATACACGCAAGCAAATAACATGGGAATTCCTATACACGCAAGCAAATAACATTGGAATTACTATAAACGCAAGCAAATAACCTGGGCATTACTATACACGCAAGCAAATAACATGGGAATTCCTATACACGCAAGCAAATAACATGGTAATTCCTATACACGCACGCAACTTACAGGGGAATTCCTATACACGCACGCAAATAACATGGTAATTCCTATAAACGAATGAAAATAACAATTGAATTCATATACATTCTATCAAAAAAAAAGGGAAGTACCACACATGAAAGAAGAGAACATGGGAATACCTAAACATGTAAGAAAATAACATTGGACTTCCCATACACGCACGCACATAACCTGGGACTTAAAAAACACGCAAGCAAATAACAAAGGAATTCATATACATACAAGCAAATAACATGGGAATTCCTATACACGCAAGCAAATAACATGGGAATTCCTATACACGCAAGCAAATAACATACTCACTCTCTTTGAAAAACCAAACCAGACTATACCCACCAAACCAGACAATACCCATCAAACAACACTATACCCACCAAACCAGACTGTACCCACCAAACCAGATTATACCCACCAAACAGATTATACCCACCAAACCAGATTATACCCACCAAACCAGACTATACCCACCAGAAACCTGATGTGAGGGAGTTCTGAATCTTTTTGAATAGGTGTAGAGGCGTACGCAAATAACATAAAGATTGCTATGGCCGTACGCAAAGTATAAGTTAACATAAAGATTGCCATGGCCGTACGCAAAGTATAAGGTACTACTCTACTGGCAGGCATGCCTTTCCAAAAACTAACCTGACAAGTTTGTGTCCAATAAGAGAGTCATTCATACTCCTGCCATTTACCCGTGCCCCAGCCATTTAAACATTTGCCGCTCAATTACTTGGACTATCTGTCTTGGCTTTTCTCTGTCTACAATTACCCAGCCCAGTCTTGATGCAACCTATTGCCCAAAATACTTGATAACTTCAATTAAAAATCAACCTTCTGTAATTTTTTAGTGGCCATACTTAGAAGGAATTGTTTTCTGACTTCAAACTGTCCAAATACTTTACCACCACCCCTCCCCCTCCCCCTATGTCTAAATATATAGCCCAAATAACATATTTCTCATCTATTCTGTCACTTCTTAGTCTTGTCTCGTGCTAAGATGACAAAAACTAACGAAGAAACGGGTTTTTTCTCGAGTTTTACACAGCGTAAACTTGACTGGGTAGCACCTAATACACAAGTACCGAAATACCTTCTCCCTATGAAAATTAAAAAAATTAGACTCAAATAAATCTCTCAAGTTTGGAAAGCCTTATTTTCCACGGAGGGGGGTATTTTCCGATGTGGGGGGATTTACCGGGAGAGGGGTAACTTCCACGGGGGGGGGAGGGGTATTTTCCACGTAGGGGTATATCCGGGGGGATATTTTCCGTGGGGGGTATTTTCCGGGGGGTATTTTCCACGGGGAGGTATTGTCTGGGGGGGGGGGTATTTTCCGGGGGATCATCGCAGGGGGGGGGGGGGTAAACGCCGGCCACCGACTTTGAGCCACTTTCAAGTGCGACTACTCATGACTGCAACTGTGATTATTTCAAACTGTGACTATGACTACTTGGGGCCACTTGCAAGTGCAACTACTTATGACTGCAACTGTGATTATTTCAAACTGTGACTATGACTACTTGGGGCCACTTGCAAGTGCAACTACTTATGACTACAACTGTGATTATTTCAAACTGTGACTATGACTACTTGGGGCCACTTGCAAGTACAACTACTTATGACTGCAACTATGATAATTTCAAACTATGACTATGACTACTTGGGGCCACTTACAAGTGCGACTACTTATGACTATAACTGTGATTATTTCAAACTGTGACTATGACTACTTGGGGCCACTTACAAGTGCGACTACTTATGACTATAACTGTGATTATTTCAAACTGTGACTATGACTACTCGGGGCCACTTATAAGTGCGACTACTTATGACTATATCTGTGATTATTTCAAACTGTGACTATGACTGCTTGGGATCAATTGCAAGTACAAGTACTTATGATTGCAAAATTTTAGGGGGGGGGCAATTTCGGAAAGGTGCCAATAATTGACCAAATTGACAAATTAATTCTACAAAAATAGTGAAAAAACAAAATAACTGGAAAGAGGCCCTCGAAAAAATCTTGGGGGTCGGGGTCTCCCCGGCCCCATGGATCTGCCAGTGCTACCGTGACTATACGTAATTGTAACTACTGCATCATTTGTAATTTACTAAAAACGAAACTACAATTTTTTTTCATTTATATTTGCAACATTAAAAAATAAAATTTACATTGAAATAAAATACTGAATTGCTGAGTTTTCAACAACTGACATCATTATATTTTGAATATTCAGTATATTTTTATTAGTCCTCTCCAAGGACTATTCAAAACACTTTTATTTTTGAATAAAACGCAAATGACGCATTAGACTTTAGACTTTTACTGTTAGGGGAGGAGGAAGGGGGCACAAGCCAAACTCCTGTTTGTGGTGATTTTTGTTTGTTTTAAGTTTGACTTGAACATTCAGTTTAATTTTTGCTCGTTTTATTATTCAATTATTTTAGTACCTGTTATTTATATTTTTTTATGATTGTTTATTTGATTTCTATTCGTATTAGGTTTCATTTTTTCTTTAATATTAATTTCCGGTCGTTTTGGCTTTGAATCTTTAGGGGAATTAATTTCTGCTGGTCTTAAGTCTATTATGGCTCTTTACTTTTTTTGAAATTTTCTTTTTCGAATAGTTTTTAAATTAATTTTATGAAAAGTTGATGAACTGAATAGTTAAGTTGGTCAGTTATTTAAAAAAAAAAATCCGCTTCAAACGGGGCATGTACAGACATGCTCACTGCATATGCAGGCACCGTTGCCGCGCACTAGCAGCTTAGGAGTATTTCAAATGGCTAAAAGTTCAACAACTCGTCCCGTCACAAAGGATGAAACGCTTTCATTTTACTTCATTTGGCTACTAAAACATTATGCTAGTACAATTAACGTTTTATTAGTATTTTATGTGACGGCGGGGCAGGGGTTAATTTGAAACTCTTATAGGATTTTTAAGGGGAGGGAAATAAGGGAACTTATGTGTTTTAGAAAATGTTATTTTATTTCTAGTCCTCATCAAATCATAGGTCCCATCGGTTTTTTTCTTTTTCATGCATGTCTCCTGACAAGTTCTTCGGCTATTATTTATTATATTATTACTATTGTTTTGTTCCGGTTCCCTTCTCTTCCATAAATCCTACTTACGTCCATGGACCAAGGTAAATTTACATATGTATTGGTTAGTTGCATGCAATTTTTGTCTGTGGGAAGATTGGCAGATATTACAGGGTGGGGTTTACAGGGTTTACTTGAATTTGGAGGCATATTCAAGTTTTGACGTACGGCATTTTAATTTGTTTTTCTCAAAATATCGATACATGATCGATACCGTATCCAGGAAGGGGAGGGGGGGGGGTTCACCCTCCTCCCGAAATGTTTGTCCAACTCGTAAAAACGCAACAAAAGTGAATATAAACAAATATTTGATGTGTTTTTTTTAGTTTTTTTTTACCCCCCCCCCCCGAAATTTTTTTCACGCATACCAATATTAGATGTGTATCAATTTAAACCCAGATATCACCAGAAAGGATTATTAAAAGGTTTACACCCCCCCTCTTCAGAAAAAACGCTGGATGCGACCCTGTAACGGACAACCTATAAGAATCATTGAATTGCGAGAGAGATACCACCATTGAGTATGCATTATTGTTACCAATAACATGGTGAGTTAATACGGAGGGGCGAACTGGGGTGGGAATCTTCTTGCTTGAACCCATGAAATCTCAACGTTTTTAGGGTTTATCTCACAATTTTCATAATTACCATCCACTATTCCTTCCTCTATTTAAATCGGCTCTCCAAAATATTACCCCCTCCTATCGTATCTCCGTCGTACGTGTCTGATCGCAGGTGTTACTTTTGGCCAAACGGATCTAGGCTACTCTTTCTGTTTTGTGTCTCCCAAGTTTCATATAATATCTGGAAGTAACCTTATTCTCTAAAAACTCTTAGAAACCATTTGATTTTTTAGTTCATTTCGATTTTGAGCTGATTGTGTTTTACACTGAAAGTGACGAAACTTCCTAATCTGCCCTCGTGAATTATAAACTTCTGCCCCATGTAGAGTATTTCTTGAGGCTCCTTTAAACAACCGCGCTCTCTAGCGCGAAACAAACGAATCCTGAATTTCCTGTCAGTGTTGCTTTGTCTCTTGCTCGAGTAGTGGAAGAGAGAATAGTGATTTTTAATTCTATAATTTTGGGATATTTGAACATTAGACGAGTTTTGGATATTTCAATTAATGCTATAGAGGTAGGTCTGATTTTGATCCTGTATATGTCCGTTTTTTGGTAAAGTTCTACGAAATCATATTATTGAATTAGGACTAAAGTGAATACACCATTCGATGCCTTTTTTTATGCTGATTACGAATATAATAAGCATTTGTATCGGAAATTAATTTAAGCCCCCCTCTATATAGGCCAATTCAGGGTTAGGTTAGGTATAGCCTATATAGGGGGGGGGGCTGGAATTCATTTCCGATAGAAATGCTTATAATAGCCTATTCGTAATCAGCATAAAAAAAGGCATCGAATGGTGTATTCACTTTAGTCCTAGCTCAATAATATGATTTCGTAGAACTTTACCCGTTTTTTTACTAGGCTAAATCAGTTAGGCCAATGGTAAAATTCGTAATTTAGGTTATCTCAATTATAAGTGTGTCTACTGGTATACCCCAGCCTAATGCATATTCGGTGTCAGGGCGTCGTTTGGGGGTGGCAAGGGGGGTGGGGTAAATGTTTACCAAACCATATTATTGAGTTACAAATAAAGTGAATATACCACTTGATGCCTTTTTTATGCTCTTTATGAATATAATAATCATTTTTGTCTGAAATGAATTTAAGGCCCCACTCCTATTTATACAATTTAGGGTATATATTTGCACATGGGGGGGGGGGTGAGGGAAAGTTTGGACATCCACCACATGGCTAATATGGGAGTGAAGTTCATTTGTGATACAAATGGATGTTATATTTAGATTGAGGATGCAATTCTAGGTATATATTTACACATTAGGGGGGTGGGGTTATATATTCTGTGAATATCATCATATTGCATAAATAAGAAAAGCAGTTAAAAACAGAAAGAGCCTATACATAAAAATAACAGCCTACCACATGTAATTGGCCAAGGTTTGTTTTCTTCTCCTACATTTTGATTAGTTCCATAGAGTGAGCTTATTTGGATTTTTATTCCTCATTTATTGCTGGCTATATTTACTAGTAGCCTACAGTTGTGACAGTGGGGTACTACTAACTATACAAGTGTATGTTCTGCTTTGATGTGTTACCCCTCACCTTAGTAGCCTTGGTAGCCTCAGTATAGTTGATTATTGATATAGAATCTGCACACCTATTGGAAGTTTTGCAATTATAGCCAGTTTAGTAGCCTATTTACCAGTGTGATGCCCCCTCCACAAAGTAAAAAACGTCAGAAACCAATTACTCCTGAAAAAGGTATTGATAAATGTGCTGTTGCTGGGTGTTTACTTGACAAAAGTTCTTGTGCTATACAGTGCGATAAATGTGACCAATGGTTATGTGCACAATGCTCATCAATGTCCTCCTCTGAATATGATATCTTTATAAAAATGAATGAGTAACTTGGCAGCACCTGGTTATGCCCCATCTGTAAATTTAGAACTTCAGCCCAGTAAGAACGTCCCCAGCTGCTAAAGTCAGCTCTTAATGAGCATTGTAGTGACATTAAAGATCTGCATGTCTGTTTTCAAAATATCATTTATACCTATCTTGAAGGTATTAATGCTAAAATTAAGAGTCTAGAAAATATTATTTCATCTAAGGTGTCCATGGCCAATGTTGAGGAAATGGTCAATCATACTATTGACATTAAGCTGAAAACTGAAAACTGTTTCAAATTGATGTAGGTGCAGTGACCAATTTGCAAAGGCTGACAAGGACTAACCCCAACTCAAGTGCTCCCAACTCATCCAATCGACCAGATCCATTACTGTTCTCAGTCAGTTCCTTTAAAACTAAAATTGACATCCTAACACAGTCCCCCATTAAAAAGGGAGACATTCGTTTCTATGCTGATAGCTCAAAAGAAGACCGGGTACAGAAAAAAGAATTAGTAGAAGAAATCAAGAAAAGAGCAGCTCCTGGTGAGAAAAATTTAGGAATAAAAAATGGCTGCATATTGACAAAAAACGTGCTAAAACGGGTTGTCATTACCCCAAACAACAGAATTGCCCTTTAAAAACCTATTCCCTGCCTCTACATAGTATTAACAAGCAAATTAATTTATCTGTTCTGTATACTAACGCAGACTGTTTATCTAAAAGAAATTGATTAATTTTATGCCCAAATATCACCCTACATACCCCATGCTATTGTTATTACAGAATCACTCCCCAAGAATTGTCAGCACCCAGCTATATTTTTCCAGGAAGTGCCTGATTATAATCTCATTTTAAATAATAATTATAAGTGTGGAATTTTCATTTATATTCAGGCCTGATTGAAGTATACTAGAGTTAATTACCCAATCTCTTCAGTTATAAGTGAACTCTTAGTAATTGATGTGAAATTACACGGGTCCTCCATTACTTTTAGAATAATTGCCATTTATTGTAGTCCTAGGGTTTGTGAATCGTCGTCATTTAATAAAAGAAAAATATTGCAGTATTTATCCACTTTCTCTTTATCTAGTTCTAAATTTCTAGTAGTTGGTGACTTTAACCTACCTTCTATTGATTGGACATCAGGTACAACACAACTTTCTGATGAGTCATTTGAAAATCATTTCCTAGAAACTTTACAAGAACATTATTTGTATCAGCACATTCAAAACCCTACTCGTTTGCGCACTAATTATACCCCTTCAGTTTTAGACCTTGTAATTACAAAATCACCAGATGATGTTGCTAGTGTTGAGTTTTTGCCACCACTAGGAAAAAGTGATCACTTGGTATTGGTGATATCACTAAATTGTGTGATAGGTCGTTATGATATTCTAAATCATTCTCCCAAATATGATTATGATAGAGGAAATTACATTGCATTTTCAGATTATATTTCATCTCTTTCTATACAAGAGGAGTTACAACAATGTAATGCTACTGTTGATGCATCTTTTGATTTTATTAAGCAGGCCCTTATAGAAGGTAAGGATCAATATGTACCAATATATACTAGTAGACAGTTTTTCAAAAATAGACAGATCCTTCCTTGGTATATTGTACAAATGCTAAAAGAGAAGGGTGATAGGTGGCGTGATCATTTAAGATTTAAAACCTTAGATTCTTGGTTAAATTATAAAAGAGCTAGAAATAGAGCAACTAAATTCCTTCGTTTAAATCGTCAAGAGGTGGACACAAATGTTATAGCATCAGTCCAAAGTTGCCCAAAAAGATTTTGGAGATATGTGAGAAGGAATCAAGTTTCACAATTCCCACCATCCACTTCCTTTATAGATCCCGAAACTTTTTTACATATAGATGATGATTTTGTAAAATCACAACTCTTCAATAAGGTATTTGGTTCAGTTTTTACTCAAACACATACCAAAACACACACTCAGTTTATTCCTCCAGATTTAACAAAAGAATTTGTTGATTCAGAGTATACAGTCCAACAGGTTTATCTGACACTCCGAAATCTTGATCCAGGAAAGGCACCAGATATTGATGGATTTTCCAATGTGATGTTACGTGAACTTGCATCAGTGCTTGCTGGGCCACTCACATATCTTTTTAATCTTTGTCTCTCATCTGGTAAATGTCCTTCAGCTTGGAAAAGAACTATCATTAGGCCATTGTACAAGAATGGTTCAAAGTCCCATTTCAATAATTACAGACCAATTTCAAATACATCAATCTTTTCCCATATACTGGAGAAAATTGTGGTGAGTAGAATCTAAGCACATTTTGAGGAAAACAACTTATGGCATTCTGCTCAGCATGGTTTCCGTAAACGACGATCTTGTAACACGCAACTTCTTGAGGTGATTTGTGATTTTCAATCGATGGCTGATAAGTGTATTTTGTTTGATTGTATTTATATTGACTTTTCCAAAGCATTCGAGAAAATTTCCATTCCACTTCTGATAAACAAATGTCAACTATATGGTATAGGCCCACAAACTAAAGCATGGATAACAGATTATCTTACAAATAGAACCCAAGAGGTTGCAGTAGGTGATGCTTTATCATCACCTATTTCTCTCGTAAGTGGAGTTCCACAAGGCAGTTGTCTTGGGCCAGTACTCTTCTGCCTTTTTATCAATGATTTACCAGGCGTTGTTAGGAATTCGACCATAAAAATGTTTGCAGATGATGTAAAAATCTACAGGCCAGTCATGAGTGAACATGAGATTTCTTTACTTCAAGAGGATTTGGTTGCTCTTGGCCAGTGGTGTACTGCAAACTCTATGTTCATTAATGAAACCAAGTGCAATGCTATGCACTATTTGCGTAGACTCCCTCAACATTACCATTACTTTGTTGTTGGTAAATTAATTTCAAGTGTAGAATATGTTCGTGACCTTGGTATTTGTTTTGATTCAAGTCTCAAATTTAATAAACATGTATCAGATATCACCCATAAGGCTAATTACCAATTATTACGTCTAAGGCGTACTTTTTCTAAGTTTAATCTTCATTCACTGATTTCACTTTATGTATCCACTGTACGTCCAGTACTTGAGTATTGCTCATCAGTATGGTATCCCCTTAATAAGAGAGATAGAGAGAGGGTTGAGAGAGTGCAACGTAGGGCCATCAAACTCATACCATACCTGAGTCATCTACCTTACCACCAGAAAATGCAAAGACTACAGTTGCCTTCTCTCGAGTTCAGACGTAACAGAACCGACGTAATAAACACATATCGTATTCTTAGGAATATTGATAATATCACCCCAACTCACTTTTTCACTTTTACAGAATACAGTAGTACCCGTCAACACCAACACAAAATTTACCCACCATGTTCACAGAAAAGATTAGGCCAAAACTCTTTGACTAGCCGAGTGTGGGAGACTTCGAATTCTCTTCCATCAGAAATACTTGTGAGGACCTCGTTCCAGTTTTTCGAATATAGTTTAGCCTCTAGATATTTCTATACTAGGTCCTATCACAATCCATTTTGAAATTATTTTTACTTTTGTATAACCTGATTTGTGACAGTGTGACAGTTATTTTGTAAGCTTACTTTTTCGTAGGTTTCAATTATTAACAGATATGTATCAGTTAAGTTGGTATGTTATTGTATGTTTCAGTAATTTTGTTTTTCCAATGTTTTTCAGTTACTGTATGTTTTTGTTATGTCATTGATATTGTTATTGACTTTTTTATAATTGTTTTGTGCAACAAGCTTGTTAAAGCTTACCATATCTTGGTATTAATAAATAAATAAATAAATATATAGGCTCTAAGAAATTCATGAATTTCTTAGAAAAACTGGAAAGACAAAGAAAGAAGTGAAGATAAAGGCTTTCTCCCTGCAAAATGTGTTAGCTATGATTATTCTGCATATTATGAAGTAAGTATTTGTTTTCTTAACATGTTTCCTTATGTCCAGCTGGACTCCTAAGCTTAAAATACTGGTTGGCCGGTTGGCTAATTTAAAGATTTGTATATATATACACTGTCAAGTTAGCCATCTGGTGGTATCCCAAAAGCAACCAGGATATTTTCGGAATAGCATAAAATAAGGAATCGAATTACTTAGTAGCCTACTAGGCCTAGTTGTATTTGTTTAGCACGTTTCCTTCAGAAGAGGCCAAGCAGTAGCCTAAATATTTATACAAATAGCTCCTGAATGTCAAGTTTTGTTAAAATTCTTGTTTAGCTACTCCCTTTTCCAAGATAGCAAAAAGTAGCCAAACTAGCCTAAAAAACCAGTATCCAATTGAGCAAAATTTTGTAAAACTGAATCGGGTAAAGTTCTAGTGTAGCTACTTTTTGCTATCTTGGAAAGGGGTTATGTTTGGAAAACGAAACTTTCAGGGGTGGGTCTTGTGACTGTCCTGGGAAGGTATTTTGAAGTATCCACCTCCATTCCTCCCTCTAGAGGGCACTGACTTTTGATGACCTTTAAAAATCTTTGGGTACTTATGTGTTATAAAATATACACGCGAGAACTTATATCGCGAACATGAGTTAATACCCGGTTTTCATCGTGTTTATACCAGACAATTAGCTTCGGCTGGGCGGGAAACTACATTTTAGCTATATTTTAGTTAAATATTTAGTTGGTATTTTGGTTAGGTTAGTATAGGTTACGTATTTAATGTAATGCGCTCTGGGCGGCTCCCTTCTATAATTCTTTGTTTTCATAATTTTGTTACTAAAGTATTGTATTTTCATCATATTTTGCGTTATTTCATTAACATTCACCAAACTTCACTTCTCGAGTGTGTATTATATAACATATAAGTACCAATCTTTGTGTTATAAAAGTGAAACCTTGCGAAACAGATCTCTGCTTAACTGAAGTACAAAAAAACTTTTCAGCTTCACAACTTTGCTGAATCCCAAAATTTAAGAGGTTTCAAAACTTAAGAGGATTCATTTAAGAGGAATCCCAAAATTTAAGAGGTTCCAAGGATTTTGGAATTTACTAAATTTAGAAAAAAAACCCATTGGTTTGGCTTAAATTCTACTTAAATTACAGGAATTGTATTTTCAGAACTAAAACCAGAGAAGAAGAAATTGGTAACTTAATATTAAGGTAAGATGTTGTTTTGTCAAAATTTCAATAGGTATTACCTGCCAAGAGACAAATTTCTAAGACTTAAAAATCAGAAGAGGATTAACATAGAAGCTTGACAACACCTTCCCAGAGTGTGTTTTTGGCCCTGGATTCATCACTGGAAGTTTCATTTTCCTAACCTAACCCTTTTCTAAGATAGCAGAAAGTAGCTAAACTAGAATTGTAAGACCATGAGATATGGAATCTAACGGTAGGCCTACTACTTCTATTTTATCAAGATTTTTTCCTCTGAGGATCCCTTACCAGGAATTGTACCAAAAATCCGTAGAACAATGAAAGGTACTTACGTATTATAAATAACCCAACGCCATAGACTGTACGAGGAAAAACAGACAAATGGGTATTTGCAAGATAAATGGATCGCAAAGCGTGATTTCTTATTGCGTTTACAATATTTAAACTGCTTGTTTTTTGGGGGGTTTGGTGGGGGGGGGGAGGTACCTAAATTAGGTTAGGTTATGTATTTAATATATGCTATGCTTTACCCCACCCACCCCTAATGTGCAAATATATAGCCCAAATTTGTTTCTAAACTATATTTTCATCCTATTTTATTTCATTAGCATTAATCAAACTTGACTTCTTTCGTGTACAGCGGTGTGTTATTTATAATGCATAAGTACCCAATGAAATCCCTGCTTTTTTAAATATAGCCCACAGCATGTTATTATAAGGTGATCAGATTATCATATTTATTTCGATTGTTAACGTCCCTCGAAATAATTATTTTGGGATGCCCCAGTCCTCGTTTGTCCCTTTTCTAGACCAGTGGTGGATCAAGAGAGGGGGGCGCGCGCCCCCCTCACATAGTATAATGTATTGTAATTTAACTAATTAACGCAAGTTTGCGTTAATTAAACTTGCTCCTAACGCAATTTTATCGGATCAACCTATTTTGCGCCCCCCCAAAGAAATCCCGGATCCGCCCCTGTTCTAGACCCTATAAACATAGGCTAGCTGTGACTAGTACTGAACAAAAGGGGGTGGGTCGTTAATATCTCAGCCGGCCACCGTCTCTGGTTAGGTTTGTTCTATTACTTGTAGGCCTAATGCATCACTGAACATATACAGCCTACCTTTCTTTATTAGGATTCGCCTACCATCGTAGGAGCAAAAGGTGACAATAACCTATTATTCTTCATTTGGGAGCCACAAACGCAGAAAAGGGCTTACTGGACTGGGTTGAGGGGGCTATTTTAGTCGTATTTCAACTCCTCCTAGGTTAAACATAGCCTGTGTGTAGCAATGCTTCACTGATGTTACCTATCCTCACCAGTTCGGCTCTCATCATAGGAGCGAAAAATGACGATAACCACTTGTTTTTCACTTTAGATACAAAAACAAGTTAACTGGAGTGGTTAGGGTTAACCAGTAAAAGGGTCTTTTTTGGTTCGATTAGGCTAGGATAAGAAGGGAACATGAAACTATGATTTTGCTTTGCAATGCGTAAAAACTGAAAAGGGATTACTTGGTTGATTAGGCAGACGTCCTTCTCCGCCCCCAAGGGTTACGTTAATCATTGTGGGAAATGAAGCGTTAAATGACATTGCTATGTTATTGATGGAGTATTATTCTACTCATTATGTAAAGTTGTTTTTCTTTTCTCATATAATAATAATTTTTTCTTGGCATCTTTATTAAATTTTAAATAATATATTGCAAAAAAAGGAAAACTAAACCCCCTCTTCTCCAGAAAGGACCAGCAAATAAGAAAAGGGGTAACTCCTAGAAATATCAAAATTATAATGACCCAACAGGCACAATTTACGAAAACAGGACACTTCTTTGGACATGAAAATCTAGAAATTAGAGAGGAGGGGGCTCGGGCCGAAGAACGTTTCTGTGCTTGGACCTTTAACTTGTTTAAAAGATACTTACCTGTTATAGCGACCACATTTTGTTCTTGATGTGCAATGAAACTGGTTTTATGTGTCCACTCGGAGATAATGAGCTTAGCCTTAGCGAGATAAAATACTATGCAGGTATATTTCAATTGAATATAATATATAGAGGTGGTTAGGTTAGGTGTTTAATATAATGCGTTCTGGACGACCTGCTTTTCATAATTCTCTGTTGTATTTTCCATAATTTGTTACTAAAGTATTATATTTTATCATATTTTGGTATATTTCATTAGGATTAACCTAACTTTACTTCTTTGGTGTGGTCGCTATAACACGTAAGTGCCGTTTAAACTTATGGCTTTAATCCGCACAAACTACATTCACCGGTTAGCACAATATTTGCCAATAGTTTTGATCATACCGGAACGCAAGTAGCAATCGCCCTAATGAACAATTATGAAATGTTCAGGAGAATTATTCTAGAACCTAGTTCATTACAAGATATTGCTGGCCCACACGAGAACTGTTGTTATGAGAGATCACAAATTTGAAAAAAAATGTAATTCCTGTCGAAAAATTTAGGAATTTACAGAGCGAACCATAGAATTATAGTCAGATCTCTAAGCAGGGGGAGCCCTTCTCGTTTGTATGATTTTTTGGTATAGTAACTAGTAAACCTGTAATCACACCTTTTCTTACGACTGTATGTGAACTTTGTTGTTTTTTATATGCTGAACAGATGGGCTTGAAACTAGATGCAGGGCAAAATCATTTACACTCGCGTTTAACACTGTGCAACCATTCGCTTTTCCTGAATATCTTCTTGGACCAAATGATAGGAAATGAAAGTGATTTCAAACAATTTATCATACTTCAGCATCCCTAATGTGTGTTTAACAGATCTTGTTGACTATGCAGATATGTCAATCTTTTACAAGAACCTCTTCACTGATAACGACTTCCCCCTTGCTGATCAGGAGCAAGGGGACAATTCCCAAAGCTATTGGAACGCTCGGTGAAAACTTGTTTTCAGGATAGTTAATCGCTTACACTTTGCTGCTAAACAATTCCAAGGGTTGCGTACTACACTGCTTTATGTGCGGCGAAGGCATAGACCTAAAATCATCTTATTAATGAATTTCGGTAAAATGATAATAAGCTGAACTATTGTTACATTGAATGAAACGAAATTTATCTAAGTTTACCTTTAATCCAAATACTGCTACTAAAAACTCACTGCAGCACCATGTCACTTAAGGCCAACAGCCTCCTCCGCCCCAATACATATCCAAAAACACGAAAAAAAAATATTTATGCATAGAGGTATTCATATTGTCCTTTATGAAATTATCCATGAAATACAAATACAAGCCAGGAGATAGTTACTTAGGTAGGGGGTGGCCCTGTGACGTTTATGATTTTTCTTCAGATCTATTTTTTTTTCTAAAATTACGCGGTCTAAAAATATGCCCCCTACCCCCACCAAAAATATAAAAAATAAACAAATTCACGTGTGTGTGACTACTCAGAGGCATGGGAATAGAGATGGACATGCAAGTTTGGTACATCTACGACAGACAGTACACAACCCTTTACAATTACAGTCTTTTCTGTGTTACTCAGTGACATTCGCTCTCCTATCAGCTGTTAATCAATTAAACTTCTATAATAAGATGGTATATACTTGCTATTTGATCCTTTGATCTTTTGTTAATTGATTTTGGGAAGGCTCTAGAATGTCTCTACATGCATGTCAGTGTCAAGATCTAGGAAAAATCAACTCGACTTACGTGGCCATTTGCCAGTTTGGAAAACATTATAAAAATCCTGATATATTGTGGGGAGAGGGGTCTTCCACCTTGTGTCTGTGTTTCGCCTGGCAATCAGATAAATTTCGGCCCAAATATCCACTAAATAATTATATGAATTTATTCTATTAAAATCACTTGTATACAGACCTTTTTATTAGGCTATAGTTGTAATTGTAGCCATTTTCATTCCGTCTTTCGTCATTTTGTTGTATTTTGTTTGTATTTTGTCGATTTGAAAAAGCCATCATAAAGGGCCAAATGGTATCCATTAAGTGCAATTTGGGTAGTTTTATTTTTGTCATTTTATTCTTCACTGAAAAGACAGCAAAATAGGTATTTTTCCCAAATCTAGGCCGGGACAAGAAGTTATGGGGGGGGGGGGGGTCTTGGATAGAACTTTTTTTGAATGTGCGTATTCTCTTTCAAGCGCCGATTCACTTCAAATGTGTTCAGTCTAGTAATGATCGGTTCTTCTAAAATATTTAAATGGAAAGAGGCAAAAATAGTGAAAACACAAATTTACTTCAAGTAGCAACTCCTCAAATATGCCTAGGATAAATACCCCATGGACACTTGTTTGGACATCCTTGATTTTATTCAGGCAAATTTTAGAGAGATCTGAAGTTAATCCTATGTTTGATGCCCTATTTTAGCAAAAACTTATGTTAACTTAATTAGTTTCATTGCTTAGGTGGAAAGGAAGATCATATTATAAGGTTTATTGTCAATATTTATGAAACCTAAATAACTTACTAAAATGAATTAAAAAAAGGAATTAATGAATTAAAATGAATTAAATGAATTAAAAAAATTTCTCAGGGAAGTAAAGAGCAAAGTTGAAACTTAAAGTGTACAAAAATTATTGGTTGGTGGTTTATGCAACACCTTTTTGAAGAGCTTTTTCAGGCAAACTGGCTCGTAATATTTCCCTGTATATTATATATATATATATATATATATATATATATATATATATATATATATATATATATATATCCCTGTATTTGTAGAATTCCGAAAAACTACCTTTGCTGAAAACTGAGCTTTCGTGAGTCTTTTAGGGAGATAAAATCTTGTAATATTTGTTGATTTCATCAACAAAGCATTATTGATGGCTTTATGAATTATCCTTTTAGTTTCTGCTGGCCATTTAAGGATTTTCTTTTTTTATTCCAGTTTTGTGTTTTCAATGATTTCAGTAATTTTTGGCAGGGGTGTCTATTGGGGGGGGGGGGGTATTTTGGAAAATACGTGTTTTGACACTTTCGTTGGATTTATTGTATATTCATGAAAAAAAGTTCTTGCCCCCATCATATTTTCATGGATAGAAACCCCTGATTTTTGTGCGCCGTGAATCGATAGAGACAAAAATAGTTCAAATTTGCATTGTTTTCTGCATAGGGAGCCACCTGACCCAGAAAATTGAGATCGAGGGGTCGCCCACTTTCCGAAGCCATATACATTACGTGGCGCTTGCTAAGCCTGGTAGAAACTTTGTCAAGTGTGGTAGAACTGTGAGGCACACTGGGCGTCCTGAGATGTATATCAAATGTCGGAAAGTGGTTGCCCCCTCGAGAGAGATGAAATTTGAGGCTCCCTTTTTTGTGCGCAAAATTTTTCATTCTTTTGGTCTGAAATAATCAAAACTTTCAGAGTAAAGCAGCAGGGCTGAAAAAGTATTACAAGTGCTAGCTGATCGATTTCTGTTGTTTTTTCTGCGTATAAGGTTCTCGTAGACTCAAAAGCTTACATACAAGTTTCAAGCTTTAAAAAAAATTATCAACCCTTTCTCGAGTGAACCAATATATCTAGGAGATAAGTGATTTAGCTCCCTGGTCCTTTATCTAAACATAATATTTAAAGTCTCATTTTCTCCTGAAACACTCCCTGAAAGTTTCATATCATGCTCACAAGTTGTTCCATAAGAAAGAAGTGGAAGAATTTGTTTTGGTATGTTTAATGTAGTTCGGAAGACGGATTAGCTTTACGGTTTGAAAACAGCGTTTTTTTTCGTTTTTATGACTGGCGTCTTTTCAAAACTTTAAGAAATTCAATACCACCCGGGTTGCAGCGATAGCTAGCAACCTAGTAAGAGACGATCACGTCCCTTAGTAAAAAAAAAACCATAACTCCTAAAACTAGAGTCAGATCAAAAAAAAAAGAAAAAAGAAGAAAACTATTGGAACCGTCTCGCCGTCTCGTCCAATACCCCTATATAGGAAACTAACTGTCTCTTGGCTTGAATAACGAAGAAAATTCGTTGACTTGAAAGACAAGAAAAATGGCTGCAAGCACAATATTCTGCATCGACGGCATCTTTGTTTCCTTCTTTTTCCCCCGCAGCTATCAGGCCACTGGAAAATCATAAAGAGCTGTTTAGTAACTCATTTAAAAGGAAATTACTACATCTAATACCTTTTGTAATCAAAAACAAAACAGTTTTAAAAATAGAATCATTTTTTTACGAAAAACTGCATTTTTCTATAGGGCTGTAATAGCAAATGTTAACATCATATTGCATAGGAAGATCAAAAGTGTTTTGGAAGATGCAGTATTTAACATTATAAAAAGCATGCAGATATAGTTATATAAAATTCAGTAATTCAAAATTAATTTGTGAATTGAAACAATAGTAATTCCTGAAAAATTTAAGTAATCTCGCAGTTCAAAGTTATAATTGTCTCCTGGCACCAAACTTCTTTTTGGCTTAACTCCTAAAGTGCGTATCTCTATAACCGTCGTCTTTTATTTTCATTGTAAAAAAAAAAAAAAAAAAAAAAAAATTTAGTTTTTAGTTCAGAATCGCTAAAGTTATATAAACTGCAAAAATATCTATGGTGTCCGAAAAATAATATTAATTTTTCAATTCAAACCAGAAAAATGTTGGTAATGAAAAGATGGATCAGGCGGGCAGCTTCACTTACCTTGGTATAGATTGGGGTCGAGGAAGAGCGTGCGTAGCTGTGTTGGCCTCAGACGGTTTGGTACTGTGGTGAGTTGTTAGTAGTAGTAGTAGTAAACCAGAAAAATACCTGAAAATTTTGAAATTAGTTTTAAATAGTTTTAAGTTATAATTATCTCCTGGATTTTCATTACATAATGAACCGTAGCCCATAGTAACTGAAGTATTAAAAGAAATCATTATATAGAGGACGTTGCAACACATATTTATCTTTTTTGATAAGATAGTATAACACAAATTAATTTTAATTATTTTCCTTAAGAAACCATCATAGGTAAAAATTTACCATACCGGGAATCGAAATCGTGCCAACTACTCTAACCACTAGACCATAAAGCATATTTTAAAATATCTGATTAATGATGTACAAGCTATTATAATAAATTTTTACATAAAGGATTGATCATCGAATGTAGCTGACACCTAGTAAAGGGCAATCCACGGCACATAGTAACTTAAGGTTAAAATAATACTAGCATCCTTTGAAAAGTTTACTTGTCTGGGGTATAGTGCCATACTAAGGTTTGTCTCTTACTATTCTAACTAAGAAAAAGCTGTAGGCTTTTTCCTGTTTGTAATCCGGTAGCAACTGAATAAGATACGATCACGTCCAATACTAAAAATACAATAGCCCATAACTTCTAAAAATAGTGTCTGATCAAAACAAAAAGTACACTATTAGAACCGCCTTGTTTGAAACCCCTATATAGGAAATTTTCCATCCCTTGGCTCGTCATATTAAAGAACTATCAAATTCACTATAAATGTGGATTATGTAAGTTTCATCTATATCATGGTCGTAGAGATAGGTGAAGTTTTTATATATAGGAACAGTACAGTTAATAAATTTCTTTAAGACATCATAATAGGTCAAAATTTCCCATACAGGGAATCGAACCCGGGGCAACTGGATGGGGGACAGCTATCCTAACCACTAGACTATATAAGATTTATTAAAATATCTGATTAATGAAGAACTCTTTATAGTCTATAGTAACTGAAAGCCAATGCTAACTCCGAAGTTTTCTGGGCACTGGTTATAGTAAAGAGACAACTCAAGCCCAAAGGTATTGAACTCTGTGATTCATTCATATTTTATAGTTAGGAACGAACTCTAGCCTATAGTTACTGAAATCCGGGTTGCAGTGGTAGTTATTTGATTGAGAATTTGTCTGTGGGTTGTTAGTGATGTAACTGCTTATCGAATTTGTCATCATAAATCCTAGCTTTGTCTATAGTTCAAAAAGAACATATATCATTAAATTAAATTATATTCGTAATTACAGAAATGAGGTAAAACAAACAATCATGCTAACAATGATTCTTAAAAGAGGAATACAAAGAATCGCAAATGGGGAGGTTTATGGTGAGGAAATTCATGTAGAAGAGCCTATTCGGCCCCTAGCCTCTCCAAAATGCCTAGATTATGATGGTGCTCCCCACATATTTTAAATATTTATTCTGTTATATTTTTTTTTCTTTTTTTTTGGGGGGGGGGGGGCTTGACGTTCCTGGTCACTTACCTATCAAGTATAAATCCCTGTAGAAGAATTTAAAATTCTTGTCGGAATACCCGCAGTTTGTTAGAGAAATTAGTTTGAGTTGTGACTTAGGAATTAGTGAGAATTAGAGCTTCTTAGTGTGAGTTCTTTTGTTTTATTGATGCGGTCTTCAGATCATTAATTGGTATTAGAAATAAAGTGTGTATCCATTTGTATTTTTTAATATTGGCTGCTTCTTTTCTCATCTCTGTAAACAAATAAAAACAAAACTTGACTTCAACCATTTTGATTTCAGTTTAATTATTTTCATTCCCTTTAATTATTTCCATTTCGCTTTTACAAACACATCTGACTCATTAGTCGTGAAGCGCTTTAATTTTATTAGAAATGATTTTTTTTACTGCTGGCAGTTTCCAAGCCATAGAAAAGGGGAAAGTTCCTTGGAACCTTTCTTTCTTATTAAGACTTTAAAAGATGAGGTCGACAAATGTGTTCTTTTGACGGCCTTTCGTGTTTTATTAAAGAAAACATCTGATTATTAAATCGTGGACATGAAAAGGTGAATAATTAGAATATGCAAGTATAGGGACGACCAAGATTTCATGGAAGGGTTTCATTCTTTAGGGGATGACTTTACGATGTGGCGATCTGATGTCTGCTTTTCCTGCAAAAAAAAATTGATTGTAAACCCTGGGCAAAAGAAAATTAGAACCTGTGCATAGAGACAACGATGATTTCAGGAAGGAGGGGGGGAGGGTATAATCCATGAGAGTATGCTTGATACTTTTTTGTGCATCCTTTCAAAATTTACCTTTTGGTTGGTAGCTTTTAGTTTGAACTCGTTACAAGAGAATGCTAGATTTATCACTTTTAGTGCTTATTTTGGATTACAGCTGTAGGTGCATACGGGTTTGCTCCTTGTCTTGGGGGGGGGGGTCTCAGGGGTTTCTCCGAGAAGCGAGAGGGATGTTGAGAATATGAAACAGTTTCAATTTAAAATAACAGCTTGCCAATACTTAATGGGATCAGACTTATCTGAGGACTGAGTAAACCTCCACATCCTCACTCGTACGTTGGGGGATCTATTTCGTGTAACTTTTAGGTTGTTCGTATAATTCACCTTTTTCGGTTTTTGGATTTGGTTCCAACTCCTTTAAAATTGTCACTCTAAATAAACTCATCTTCGCCCACCTCTTCTCTCCCATAAAACTACGCTGCCTCCTAAGCGTAAAAGGAATATCTTCTGTATATTTTTTATATTAGATTTTCCACTGTAAAATATAAGCGAAACAATGGACTTCATTCAATAGCTATAAAGTAATGTCTGGTTTTAAAAAAATGAGCCTCTTCAAATTAGCTCAGAAAGTAAGACCCATTAATAGATGAACCTAGAGGGGTGGTATGTTTTCTAATTATTTCAGAAGATTCAATGTCCAAAAAACAAATACTGTTAAAAGAAAGTGTAAAGTATCATGTGTTTTTGAAATTTAAATCAGCTTGTAGTGGAAATAGGCGGGGCCATTGTAAATAAAATGAAATATGATTTAACGGAAATACTCTAAGTGACCTTAACCTTTCTAGCTATGTATCAAAGAAAGGAACTTTGTTTATGTCTTTCTCAAACATATAAGATTTATTTTGGCTGATATAGACACTACCACTAACACAGCATAAATATTAAACAGTAGCGAAAATTCCTATACTCTTCGTTAAAGGTTTTGGGAGACATCAGTCGCACACCTTTCTTCAAGACTTAGCCTTCTTTAATATTTATGCAGTGGTAACAACTGAAGCTATCGCTGTAACGCAAAAGGATATTTCCCTTTCCGCCTGCTATGTATCCCATTTCTGAGCCAAATTTTCGCTACTGTTTAATATTTATACTGCGACCACTTTTAACAACTAATTGCAATACAGCAACGCATGCTCTTCTTCCGCAAAAACACGACATGGAAAGACAATCCGTCTATAATCAATGCAAAAAGCCATACGCCATTTTTAATCTAAATATTAAATTTTCAAGCAGAAAGACCCAGGCTAATATCTCCCTCTCTTCGTCCTGTGAATGTATCGCGTGTACATCCATTGGTATACCATTCTTTAATAGTCAAAATTTTTCAAACATTTTGAATGCCATATGTTTTACTCTTCATAAACATCAATGCTATATATAACCTGTAGAGCCAACTCATTAACATTATGCAATTAAGCTCATTGAATGACAAAAAGAAGTAACAATTTTTCATTAATTAATTTGCTTCTGTCATTTACAAGCCCTTGAGGAGAATTTGAATGATTTATGCTACTAGTTGTAATCTTAAACACAATCTAAAATTTCCCTTAAGGATATTTTAGTGGTCACGCTAAACGATTATTTTTCAAAGGATTGCGCAAACAATTTGTAAGATACTTTTATTGGAATTTACGGAAAATTTTTATGTGTTTGAACGTGCTCCTCTCCAACAAAGAAGTAAAGATTGGGTATCTACCAATATATGTCTGAATTGGATCGAAATATGCTATATGGGAGATTAAGGCTAGAAGAGACAGTATGGTACTATCCATTATGCGGGCCTCTCCGGTTAATCACTATAGAGTAGGCAATGATAAAACCCGTTTTTAACATCTTAACTGTTATAGAGCAGACAATGATATCAAGTCATTGCGTATACGATATTAAACTGTGTTTGTTGGGGTTTTGGGGGGGAAGGTACCTAGGTTAGGTTAGGTTATGCTACGTATTTAATATATGCAATGCTTTACACCACCCCTCCCCACCCTTAATGTGCAAATGTATAGCCCAAATTTGTTTCTAGATTATTATATATTCATGCTATTTTATTTTATTTCAATAGCAGTAACCAAACTTGACTTTTTAGAGGCCCGCATAATGGGATAGTACCGACAGTTTTAACATTCTATTTTATTGAAAAGATTAAGGGATATTTTGGAAGGACCGTAAGAAGCAGACGGTTATAATTCCAGATGCAAACGTTTTTATTGAGTACAATTCAAATTTAGGTACTTACGTGTTATAGCGACCACACCCAAGAAGTGAAGCTAGGTTAATCCTTATGAAATAGGCCAAAGTATGATGAAAATATAATACTTTAGTAACACAAATTATTGAAACCACAGCGGAGAATTATGGAAAGCAGGTCGCCCAGAACGCAGTATATTAAATACCTAACCAACTCTATATATTACATATTTCTTTAAAATATACCTGCTCAGTAGTCTATCACTGAGACTAAGCTAATTATCTCCGAATTCAGACAGAGAAACCGGTTTTACTCAGATAAAAAACAACAATGTGGTCGCTATAACACGTAAATACCTAAATTAAATATAAAAAAACTAAATTCAAAGGTAACTCTTCATTTTGATCGTCTAAACTGTCTTATGTTAAATACTACTCTGGATCACTAGATTTTATTTCCACAATTGAGGGGCAGTTTTGACATACATTTCTTATCATATCCACACGGAATTTTAGTACATGAAATCCAATCCTGACCAATTTTGATTCAGAATACGGCTTCAAAGAGACCAAACACAGAGCATCTTCTTCTTCCTCAGACGGTGATGCTGGTTTTATCTGTTTGTTATCAGTTTTTTTTCTTTCGTAAATCATAATCATTTTCTTCAGTCTTGATTTGCATACTTGTACAACTTCATTTTCGCTTTTTTCCGCCTTTAATAGTTACCTTTTCCAATCTTTCTTTAACTTCGCTCGTTAAAATTTTCAACTCCAGAGGCTGTTTTGATCTTGTATTTGGTTTTGTTTTGCTAACTTTGGGAAATGGGCGAATTTCAACTGGACTCACAATCCCTGGTGTAGCCTGTTAAAAAATATTAATACATTTTTATTTGCCTACAATAAATATTTGCCTCGGTTTATTTCGGTGTAAATAACCCCCAATACAGCATTCAGGGCAAGGGTTGTAAGTTATGCCCTGTTGTTCAACGTAGTTAAAAGTTCTGAAAGTTAGGTCATTTAGGATGACAAACAGCCCTCAGGGCGAGGGTTGTAAGTTATGCTTTCGGAGCATATAAGGTTTTCTTAGAAAGCGTTGTCGTAAAAACTTCAAAAAGGGCTCATTCAGTTGGAAATTCAAAGGGCTAGTGCCCTTTTTAATATTTGAAAGTAATTGGAGGGCAACTAACCACCCTCTCACGCCCACCATTTCCCCAAACACCTGCAATCAAAATTTTGAGATATCCATTTTGTTCAACGCAGTTGAACGTTTTGGAAATTAGGTCTTTGAGGATGATAACCCCCTCAGAGCCGTCAGGGGAAAGATTGTAAACTATGCCCTGGGGGAATATTAGGTTTTTATAGAAAGTTTTGTCGTAGAAACTTCAAAAAGGACTCATTTAATTAGAAATTGAAAGGGCTAGTGCCCTTTTTAATAGTCGAAAAATGATTGGAGGGCAGCTAGTCCCCCTCTCAGGCCAACCATTTTCTCAAAGACTTCCAATCATAATTTTGAGACAGGCATTTTGTTCAACGTAGTTGAAAGTTCTGGAAATTATGTCTTTGAGGATGACCAACCCCCCTCACATCTCAGTGCAAGGGTTGTAAGTTATGTCCATGGGGCATATAAGTTTTTTTTTTACAGAAAGCGTTGTCGTAGAAACTTCAAAAGGGCTCATTCAGTTGGAAATTGAAAGGGCTAATGCCCTTTTTAATAGTGGAAAGTCATTGGAGGGCAACTAGCCCCCCTCTCAGGTCCACCATTTCCCCAAGCACATGCAATCAAAATTTGGAGATATCCATTGTGTTCAATGCAGTTGAAAGTTTTGGAAGTTAGGTCTTTGAGGATGATACCCCCCCCCTACAACCCTCAGGGCAAGGGCTGCTAGTTATGCCCTGGGAGCATATAAGGTTTTTATAGAAAGCGTTGTCGTAGAAACTTCAAAAGGGCCTCATTTGATTGTAAATTGGAAGGGCTAATGTCCTTTTTAATAGTAGAAAGTGATTGGAGGACGCCTAACCCCACTCTCACGCCCATCATTTCCCCTAACACATCCAATCGAAATTTTGAGATAGCCATTTTGTTCAACATAGTTCAAATGTTTTTTTTTATGGTTTTTATAGAAAGCGTTGTTGTAGAAACTTCAAAAAGGGCTCATTTGATTGGAAATTGAAAGGGCTAGGGCCCTGTTTAATAGTTTAAAGTGATAGGAGGACAACTAGCCCCCTCTCACGCCCACCATTTTCCCGAACACATTCAATCAAAATTTTGAGATAGCCATTTTGTTCAACATAGTTCAAAGGTCCAGAAATTATGTCTTATGAAGATGACAAACCCCCCTCAGCCCCCAGGGCAAAATGTTTAAGTTATGTCCTGGGGGTATATACGGTTTTTATAGAAAGCGTTGTCGTAAAAACTTCAAAAAGGGCTCATTCAATTGGGAATTGATATTGCTAGTGCCCTTATTAATAATCAAAAGCGATCGGAGGGTGAATCCCCCCCCTCTCCCACGTCCATTTTTTTCCCAAATACATCTAATCAACATCTTGATATAGCAATTTTGTTTAACTTAGTTCAAGGGCCGGTCATTATGTTTTTGAGTATGACAACCCCCCCCCACAGTCCTCAGGGCTAAGGTTGTAAGTTATGCCTGGGGTTATATAATGTTTTTACAGAAAGCGTTGTCGTAAAAACTATAAAAGGGGTCATTAGATTGGAAATCGAGAGGGTTATTGTCCTTTCGAAAGTAATCGGAGGGAGAATCACCCCCGCCCCATGCCCATTACTTCCCCAAACATTTCCGATCAACATTTTTGATAAGGCCGTTTTGTTCAGCGTAGTTGAAAGGTCTGGAAATTAAGTCTTTGAGGATGACAATAGCCTTCAGGACAAGGGTCCTAAGGTATGCCCTTGGGGCATATAAGGTTTTGCTCAGGGTATCAGAAAGGTCTGGAAATTATGTTTTTGAGGATAAAAATCCCCCCAGCCACCAGGGCAAGGGTTGTTAGTTATGCCCTGGGGACATAAAGTTTTTTTTTTATAGGAAACGTGGTCATATAAACTTCGGGGGGAGGGCTCATTGGATTGGTAATCGGACGCTCTAGTGCTCTTTTTAAGAGTCAAAGTGATTGGAGGGCAGCCACCCCTCCCCCACACACACACACGTCATATTGCCCCGAAATGCGTCTAATAGAAATTTTTGAGATAGGCATTCTGTTCAAAATAGTCTAAATATAATATTACAAGGCTTTTGGGGTTGAAACAAACCCAACAGATTAGGGGCAAGGGTTGTAAGTTATGCCATGGGGTTATTTTAGGGTTTTGTAGAAGGGATGGTTGCTTACTTTAGAAGAGGCTCGGTAATTCTCCCTGAAAAAGACTTTGTCAATATAAAAGGAAGAGAAATTAATTAAAAACATTTTCCACAAAATAAGTTTTTCAAAAAAAATAAAGAACTCCATTAAACCAAAAATGAGCAAAAATAGAATCAAATAATCTACCAAGCGTACAATTACCAAGTCAGTATCAATAAATAAATGAAACCAAAACAAACAGAAATTAAAATAAATAACAGTCAAACTCAAAACGAGCAGAAATTAATATGAGTAGGGTTCTAAACCCCATGTTTCTAAAAACCAGAATATAATTTGTACTTTACTGGAAATAATTCTTTTAAATGTTTCTAAAAACCCAGGGTGACTAGCTTGGGAGTAGAAAGGCCTCATGAGGTCCGAACAGCACACCATATATGGGCATAGAGTCCATAGGGAGATGGTTTTCTCACTGAGAATGAAAAAACAGAATTTTTCTCACTTTAAAAAACAGGAATTTTCTCACATTTATGGATGTTTCTTGGACGGTTATGAGTGTTGGTCAATTTATTTGATGTTTTTCATGGATGTCAACATCAATTTATGTCTGTTTTATGGTTTTTGTCAGTGAGAATGGAAAAACAGACACATGACACGTGACACATGACACAACACATGAGACATGACACATGACACAAGAATGACGTAATCAACGAATGACACATGACACATGACATAAGAATGACGTAATCAACTAGGACAAATGGATTTTCTGAGAAATTGATTACATAATCGGTAGAACCCTATCAGGAGGTCGTGACGGGGGTCCATATATGGACTATCAGAAGGTCATGACGGGATTCCATATATGGGCATAAAATGACGTAATCGACTAGGACAGTTGGATATCTGAGAAATTGATTACATAATCGGTAGAACCCTATCAGGAGGTCATGACAGGAGTCCATATATGGGCATTGAATGACTTAATTGGCTAGGACAGTTGGAATATTTCAATAGTAGTTTGTCGTGGTGTACCATTTCACAGTTACATTCTCTTGATTTTTCAAAGTTCATTTTCATTTTGTTTCGTTGAAATGCAAGAGTTGGAATAGTTCAGTAGTGTTTTGTCGTGGTTTACTGTGTCACAGTAACATTTTCTTGATTTTTCAAAGTTCATTTTGAATCTCTTTTGTTGAAATGCAAGAGTTGGAATATTTCAGTAGTGTTATGTCGTGGTTTACTCTGTTACAGTTACATTCTCTTGATTTTTCCAAGTTCATTTTGGATTTCTTTCGTTGAAATGCAAGGGTTGGATTATTTCAGTAGTGGTTTGTTGTGGCTTACCTTGTCACGGGTACATTCTCTTGATTTTTCAAAGTTCATTTTGAATTTCTTTCCTTGAAATGCAAGAGTTGGAATATTTCAGTAGTTTTTTGTCATGGTTTACCATTTCACAGTTACATTCTCATGATTTTTCAAAGTTCATTTTGAATTTTTCTCATTGAAATGAAAGAGTTGGAATATTTCAGTAGTGTTTTGTTGTAGTTTACCATTTCACAGTTATATTCTCTTGATTTTTCAAAGTTCATTTTGAATTTATTTCGTTGAAATGCAAGAGTTGGAATATTTCAGTAGTGTTTTGTAGTAGTTTACCTTGTCACAGTTACATTTTTTTGATTTTTCAAAGTTCATTTTGAATTTCTTTCTTTGAAATGCAAGTGTTGGAATATTTCAGTAGTGGTTTGTCGTGGTTTACCATTTCACAGTTACATTTTCTTTATTTTTAAAAGTTAATTTTGTATTTATTTTGTTGAAATGCAAGGGTGGGAATATTTCAGTATTGTTTTGTTGTGGTTTAAATTGTCACAGTTACATTGTCTTTATTTTTCATAGTTAATTTTGATTTTCTTTAATTGAAAAGCAAGAGTTGGAATATTTCACTAATGTTTTGTCGTGGTTTACCTTGTCACAGTTACATTGTCTTGATTTTTCAAAGTTCATTTTGAATTTCTTTCATTGAAATGCATGAGTTGGAATATTTCACTAATGTTTTGTTGTGGTTTACCTTGTCACAGTTACATTTTCTTGATTTTTCAAAGTTCATTTTGAATTTCTTTCGGTGAAATGCATGAGTTGGAATATTTCAGTAGTGTTTTGTTGTGGTTTACTTTGTCACAGTTACATTTTCTTGATTTTTCAAAGTTCATTTTGAATTTCTTTAGGTGAAATGCAAGAGTTCGAATTTATCAGTAGTGTTTTGTCGTGCTTAACTTTGTCACAGTTACATTGTCTTGATTTTTAAACGTTAGTTTTGAGTTTCTATCGTCGAATTGCAAGAGTTGGAATATTTCAGTAGTGTTTTGTTATGGTTTACCGTGTCACAGTTACATTTTATTGATTTTTCAAAGTTCATTTTGGATTTCTTTCATTGAATTGCAAGAGTTGGAATATTTCAGTAGTGTTTTGTCGTGGTTTACCATTGTCACAGTTAGATTCTCTTGATTTTTCAAAGTTCATTTTGGTTTTCTTTCATTGAATTGCAAGAGTTGGAATATTTCAGTAGTGTTTTGTTGTAGTTTACCATTGTCACAGTTATATTCTCTTGATTTTTCAAAGTTCATTTGAATTTCTTTCGTCGAAATGAGAGAGTTGGATTATTTCAGTAGTGTTATGTCATGCTTTACCTTGACACAGTTACATTCTATTAATTTTTCAAAGTTCATTTTGAATTTCTTTCGTTAAAATGCAAGAGTTGGAATATTTCAGTAGTGCTTTGTCATGGTTTACATTGTCACAGATACATTCTATTGATTTTTCAAAGTTCATTACGAATTTCTTTCATTGAATTGCAAGAGTTGGAATATTTCAGTAGTGCATTGCCGTGGTTTACATTGTCACAGTTACATTCTCTTGATTTTTCAAAGTTAATTTTGAATTTTTATAGATGAATTGCAATAGTTGGAATATTTCAGTAGGGTTTGATTGTGGTTTACAATTTCACAGTTACAGAATCTTGATATTTAATATTTAATTTTTAATTTATTTCGTTGAAATGCAAGAGATGGAATATTTCAGTAATGGTTTGTTGTGGTTTACCTTGTCACAGTTACATTCTCTTGATTTTTCAAAGTTCATTTTGAATTTCTTTCATTGAAATGCAAGAGTTGATATATTTCAGTAGTGTTTTGTCGTGGTTTACCTTGTCACAGTTACATTCTCTTGATTTTTCAAAGTTCATTTTGGTTTTCTTTCATTGAAATGCATGAGTTGGAATATTTCAGTAGTGTTTTGTTGTGGTTTACCTTGTCACAGTTACGATTCTCTTGATTTTTCAAAGTTCATTTTGAATTTCTTTCGATGAAATGCAAGAGTTGGAATATTTCAGTAGTGTTTTGTTGTGGTTTACCTTGTCACAGTTACATTCTCTTAATTTTTCAAAGTTCATTTTGAATTTATTTCGATGAAATGCAAGAGTTGGAATATTTCAGTTGTGTCTTGTCGTGGTTTAACTTGTCAGTTACATTCTCTTAATTTTTCAAAGTTCATTTATGAATTTCTTTCATTGAAATGCAAGAGTTGGAATATTTCAGTAGTGTTTTGTTGTGATCTACCTTGTCACAGATACATTCTCTTGATTTTTCAAAGTTCATTTTGAATTTCTTTCATTGAAATGCAAGAGTTGGAATATTTCAGTAGTGTTTTATCGTGGTTTACCTTGTCGCAGTTACATTCTATTGATTTTTCAAAGTTCATTTTGGATCTCTTTCGTTGAAATGCAAGAGTTGGAATATTTTAGTAGTGTTTTGTCATGGTTTACCTTGTTACGGTTACATTCTATTGATTTTTTAAAGTTCATTTTGAATTTCTTTCATTGAAATGCAAGAGTTGGAATATTTCAGTAGTGTTTGGTTATGGTTTACCTTGTCACAGTTACATTTTCTTGATTTTTCAAAGTTCATTTTGAATTTCTTTCGTTGAAAAGAGTTGGAATATTTCAGTAGTGTTTTGTTGCGGTTTACCTTGTCACAGTTACATTCTCTTGATTTTTCAAAGTTCATTTTGGTTTTCTTTCATTGAATTGCAAGAGTCGGAATATTTCAGTAGTGTTTTGTTGCGGTTTACCTTGTCACAGTTATATTCTCTTGATTTTTCAAAGTTCATTTGAATTTCTTTCGTTGAAATGCAAGAGTTGGATTATTTCAGTAGTGTTTTGTCATGGTTTACCTTGTCACAGATACATTCTATTAATTTTTTAAAGTTCATTTCGAATTTCTTTCGTTGAAATGCAAGAGTTGGAATATTTCAGTAGTGCTTTGTCATGGTTTAGATTGTCACTGATACATTCTATTGATTTTTCAAAGTTCATTATGAATTTCATTCATTGAAATGCAAGAGTTGGAATATTTCAGTAGTGTTTTGTCATGGTTTACCTTGTCACAGTTACATTCTCTTAATTTTTCAAAATTCATTTTTAATTTATATCGGTGAAATGCAAGAGTTGGAATATTTCAGTAGTGTTTTTTCGTTGTTTACCTTGTCACAGTTACATTCTCTTGATTTTTCAAAGTTAATTTTGAATTTCTTTCGGTAAAATGCAAGAGTTGGAATATTTCAGTAGTGTTTTGTTCTGGTTTACCGTGTCACAGTTACATTTTCTTGATTTTTCAAAGTTCATTTTGGTTTTCTTTCATTGAAATGCAAGAGTTGGAATATTTCAGTAGTGTTTTGTGGAGGTTTACCTTGTCACAGTTACATTCTCTTGATTTTTCAAAGTTCATTTTGTTTTCTTTCATTGAATTGCAAGAGTTGGAATATTTCAGTAGTGTTCTGTCGTGGTTTACCATGTCACAGTTACATTCTCTTGATTTTTCACATTCTATTAATTTGAATGATACATTCTATTGATACATTCTATTAATTTTTCAAAGTTCATTTTGAATTTCTTTCGTTGAAATGCAGGACTTGGAATATTTCAGTAGTGTTTTGTCATGGTTTACCTTGTGACAGATACATTCTATTGATTTTTAAAGTTCATTTCGAATTTCTTTCATTGAAATGCAAGAGTCGGAATATTTCAGTAGTGCTTTGTCATGGTTTACCTTGTCACAGTTACATTCTTTTGATTTTTCAAAGTTCATTTTAATTTATTACATTGTAATGCACGAGTTGGAATATTTCAGTAGTGTTTTGTAGTGCTTTACCATGTCACAGTTACATTCTCTTAATTTTTCAAAGTTCATTTTTAATTTCTATCATTGAAATGCAAGAGTTGGTATATTTCAGTAGTGTTTTGTCGTGGATTACCTTGTCACAGTTACATTCTCTTGATTTTTCAAAGTACATTTCGAATTTCTTTCATTGAAATGCAAGAGTTGGAATATTTCAGTAGTGCTTTGTTGTGGTTTACCGTGTCACAGTTACATTCTCTTGATTTTTCAAAGTTCATTTTTGTTTTCTTTCAGTGAAATGCAAGAGTTCAAATATTTCAGTAGTGTTTTGTTGCGGTTTACCTTGTCACTGTTAAATTTTCTTGATTTTTCAAAGTTCATTTTGTTTTCTTTCATTGAATAGCAAGAGTTGGAATATTTCAGTAGTGTTTTGCTGAGGTTTGCCTTGTCACATTTAAATTCTCCTGATTTTTCAAAGTTCATTTTGGTTTTCTTTTATTGAATTGCAAGAGTTGGAATATTTCAGTAGTGTTATGTCGTGATTTACCATGTCACAGTTACATTCTCTCGATTTTTCAAAGTTCATTTGAATTTCTTTCGTTGAAATGTGAGAGTTGGATTATTTCAGTAGTGTTATGTCATGGTTTACCTTGTCACAGATACATTCTATTAATTTTTCAAAGTTCATTTCGAATTTCTTTCGTTGAAATGCAAGAGTTGGAAAATTTCAGTAGTGCTTTGTCATGGTTTACATTGTAACAGTTACATTCTATTGATTTTTCAAAGTTCATTTCGAATTTCTTTCATTGAAATGCAAGAGTTGGAATATTTCAGTAGTGTTTTGTCATGGTTTACCTTGTCACAGTTACATTCTCTTGATTTTTCAAAGTTCATTTGAATTTATTACATTGTAATGCATGAGTTGGATTATTTCAGTAGTATTTTGTTGTGCTTTACCATGTCACAGTTACATTCTCTTGATTTTTCAAAGTTCAATTTGAATGTCTTTCGTTGAAATGTAAGAGTTGGAATATTTCAGTAGTGTTTTTGTTGCGGTTTACATTGTCACAGTTAAATTCTCTTGATTTTTCAAAGTCCATTTTTAATTTCTATAATTGAAATGCAAGAGTTCGGATATTTCAGTAGTGTTTTGTCGTGGATTTCCTTGTCAAACTTACATTCTTTTAATTTTTCAAAGTTCATTTTGGTTTTCTTTCGTTGAAATGTAAGAGTTGTTATATTTCAGTAATGTTTTGATGTGGTTTACCTTGTCACAGTTACGTTCTCTTGATTTTTCAAAGTTCATTTTGGATTTCTTTCGTTGAAATGCAAAAGTTGGAATATTTCAGTAGTGTTTTGTTGTGGTTTACCTTGTCACACTTACATTCTTGCAACACTACTGAAATATTCCAACTTGCATTTCAATGAAAGAAAACCAAAATGAACTTTGAAAAATCAAGAGAATGTAACTGTGACAAGGTAAGCCACGACAAAACACTACTGAAATATTCCAACTCTTGCATTTCACCGAAAGAAATTCAAAATGAAATTTGAAAACTCAAAAAAATGTAACTGTGACAAGGTAAACCACTACGGAAATATTCCAACTCATGCATTTCAACGAAAGAAATTCAAAATGAACTTTGAAAAATCAAGAGAATGTAACTCAGACAAGGTAAATCACGAAAAAATATTAGTGAAGTATTCCAACTCTTTTTTTTCAATAAAAGAAATTCAAAACGAACTTTAAAAAATCAAGACAATGTAACTGTGACAAGGTAAACCACAACCAAACACTACTTAAATATTCCAACTCTTGCATTTCAACGAAAGAAATTCAAAATGAACTTTGAAAAATCAAGAGAATGTAGCTGTGACAAGGTAAACCACAACCAAACACTACTGAAATAATCCAACTCTTGCATTTCAATGAAAGAAATTCCAAAATGAACTTTGAAAAATCAAGAGAATGTAACTGTGACAAGGTTAACCACGAAAAAACACTACTGAAATAATCCAACTCTTGCATTTCAATGAAAGAAATTCAAAATGAACTTTTAAAAATCAAGAAAATGTAACTGTGACAAGGTAAACCATAACCAAAATCTACTGAAATATTCCAACTCTTGCATTTCAATGAAAGAAATTCAAAATGAACTTTGAAAAATCAATAGAATGTAACTGTGACAAGGTATACCATGACAAAACACTACTGAAATATTCCAACTCTTGCATTTCAACGAAAGAAATCCACAATGAACTTTGAAAAATTAATAGAATGTAACTGTGACAAGGTAAACCACGACAAAACACTATTGAAATATTCCGATTCTTGCATTTCAATGAAAGAAATTCAAAAAGAACTTTGAAAAATCAATAGAATGTAAGTATGACAAGGTAAACCATGACAAAACACTACTGAAATATTCCAACTCTTGCATTTCAACGAAAGAAATTCATAAAGAACTTTGAAAAATTAAGAGAATGTAACTTTGACAAGGTAAACCACAACAAAACACTACTGAAATATTCCGACTTTTGCATTTCATCGAAACAAATCCAAAATGAACTTTGAAAAATAAAGAGAATGTAAGTGTGACAAGGTAAACCACAACAGAAAACTACTGAAATATTCCAACTCTTACATTTCAACAAAATAAAAAAAACATAAACTTTGAAAAATTAGGAGAATGTGACTGTGACAAGGTAAACCACGACTAAACACTACTGAAATACTCCAACTCTTTCAATTCAATGATAGAAATTAAAAATTAACTTTGACAAATTAAGAGAATGTAACTGTAACAAGGTAAACCGCAACAAAACATTACTGTAATATTCCAACTTACATTTAAACGAAAGAAATCCAAAATGGACTTTGAAAAGTTAAAAGAATGTAACTGTGACATGGCAAAGCACTACAAAACACTACTGAAATATTCCAACTCTTGCATTACAATGTAATAAATTCAAATGAACTTTGAAAAATCAAGAGAATGTAACTGTGACAAGGTAAACCATGACAAAACACTACTGAAATATACCAACTCTTGCATTTCAATGAAAGAAATTCAAAATGAACTTTGAAAAATCAATAGAATGTAACTGTTACAATGTAAACCATGACAAAGCACTACTGAAATTTTCCAACTCTTGCATTTCAACGAAAGAAATTCGAAATGAACTTTGAAAAATTAATAGAATGTATCTGTGACAAGGTAAACCACAACAAAACACTACTGAAATATTCCAACTCTTGCATTTCAACAAAAGAAATCCAAAATGAACTTTGAAAAATCAAGAGATCGTAACTTTGACAAGGTAAACCACATCCAAACACTACTGAAATATTCCAACTCTTGCATTTCAACGAAAAAAAGAACCATAATGAACTTTGAAAAATCAAGAGAATGTAACTGTGACAAGGTAAACCACGACAAAACAATATTGAAATATTCCAACTCATGCATTTCAATGATAGAAATTAAAATGAACTTTGAAAAATTAAGAGAATGTAACTGTGACAAGGTAAACCACAAAAAAACATTACTGAAATATTCCAACTCTTACATTTCAACGAAAGAAATTCAAAATGAACTTTGAAAAATTAAGAGAATGTAACTGTGACATGGTAAAGCACTACAAAACTACTGAAATAATCCAACTCTTGCATTACAATGTAAGAAATTCAAATGAACTTTGAAAAATCAATAGAATGTATCTGTGACAAGGTAAACCACGACAGAACACTACTGAAATATTCCAACTCATGCAATTCAATGGTAGAAATTCGTAATTAACTTTGAAAAGTCCAGAGAATGTAACTGTGACAAGATAAACTGTGACCAAGCAATACTTAAATATTCTAACTCTAGCATCTCAACAATAGAAATTCAAAACAACCTTTGAAAAATAAATTGAATGTAACTTTGACAAGGTAAAGCCTGACATAACTCTCATGAAATAATCAAACTCTAACATTTCAACGAAATAAATACAAATGAAACTTAAAAAATCAAGAGAATGTATCTGTGACAAGGTAAACCACGACAGAACACTACTGAAATATTCCAACTCTTGCAATTCAGTGAAAGAAAACCACAATGAATTTTGAAAAATCAAGAGAATATAACTGTGACAAGGTAAACCGCAACAAAACACTACTGAAATATTCCAACTCTTGCAATTCAAAAAAGAAAACCAAAATGAACTTTGAAAAATCAAGAGAATGTAACTGTGACAAGGTAAACCGCAACAAAACACTACTGAAATATTCCAACTTGGTTTTCAATGAAAGAAAACCAAAATGAACTTTGAAAAATCAAGAAAATGTAACTGTGACACGGTAAACCACAACAAAACACTACTGAAATATTCCAAATCTTGCATTTCAAAGAAATAAATTAAAAATTAACTTTTAAAAATCAAAAAAATGTAACTGTAACATGGTAAAGCACTACAAAACACGATTGAAATATTCCAACTCTTGCATTTCACCGAAAGAAATTCAAAATGAAATTTGAAAACTCAAGAAAATGTAACTGTGACAAGGTAAACCACTACTGAAATATTCCAACTCATGCATTTCAACGAAAGAAATTCAAAATGAACTTTGAAAAATCAAGAGAATGTAACTGAGACAAGGTAAACCACGAAAAAACATTAGTGAAATAATCCAACTCTTGCATTTCAATGAAAGAAATTCAAAATGAACTTTGAAAAATCAAGAGAATGTAACTGCGACAAGGTAAACCACAACCAAACACTACTGAAATATTCCAACTCTTGCATTTCAACAAAAGAAATTCAAAATGAACTTTGAAAAATCAAGAGAATGTAACTGTGACAAGGTAAACCACAACCAAACACTACTGAAATAATCCAACTCTTGTATTTCAAGGAAAGAAATCCAAAATGAACTTCGAAAAATTAAGACAATGTAAGTGTGACAAGGTAAACCACGATAAAACACTACTGAAATAATCCAACTCTTGCATTTCAATGAAAGAAATTCAAAATGAACTTTGAAAAATCAAGACAATGTCACTGTGCCAAGGTAAACCACAACTAAACACTACTGAAATATTCCAACTCTTTCATTTCAACGAAAGAAATTCAAAATGAACTTTGAAAAATCAAGAAAATGTAACTGTGACAAGGTAAACCATAACCAAAATCTACTGAAATATTCCAACTCTTGCATTTCAATGAAAGAAATTCAAAATGAACTTTGAAAAATCAATAGAATGTAACTGTGACAAGGTATACCATGACAAAACACTACTGAAATATTCCAACTCTTTCATTTCAACGAAAGAAATCCACAATGAACTTTGAAAAATTAATAGAATGTAACTATGACAAGGTAAACCATGATAAAACACTACTGAAATATTCCAACTCTTGCATTTCAACGAAAGAAATTCATAAAGAACTTTGAAAAATTAAGAGAATGTAACTTTGACAAGGTAAACCACAACAAAGACTACTGAAATATTCCAACTTTTGCATTTCATCGAAAGAAATCCAAAATGAACTTCGAAAAATCAAGAGAACGTAAATGTGATAAGGTAAACCAAATGAAAACACAGCTGATAAATTCCAACTGTTACATTTCAACGAAAGAAAATAAAAATAATCTTTAAAAAATTAATAGAATATAACTGTGACAAGATAAACCATAACAAAACACTACTGAAATATACCAACTCTTGCATTTCAATGATAGAAATTAAAAATGAACTTTGAAAAATTAAGAGAATATAACTGTGACAAGGTAAACCGCAACAAAACATTACTGTAATATTCCAACTCTTGCATTTAAACGATAGAAATCAAAAATGAACTTTGAAAAATTAAAAGAATGTAACTGTGACATGGTAAAGCACAGCAAAACACTACTGAAATAATCCAACTCGTGCATCGCAATGTAAGAAATTAAAATGAACTTTGAAAAATCAAGAAAATGTAACTGTGACAAGGTAAACCATGACAAAGCACTACTGACATATTCCGACTCTTGCATTTCAATGAAAGAAATTCATAATGAACTTTAAAAGTCAATAGAATGTATCTGTTACAATGTAAACCATGACAAAGCACTACTGAAATTTTCCAACTCTTGCATTTCAACGAAAGAAATTCGAAATGAACTTTGAAAAATCAAGAGAATGTATCTGTGACAAGGTAAAGCATGACATAACTCTACTGAAATAATCCAACTCTCACATTTCAAATAAATAAATAAAAATGAACCTTAAAAAATCAAGAGAATTTAACTGTAACATGGTAAACCGCGAGAGAACACTACTGAAATATTCCAACTCTTGCAATTCAATAAATGAAAACCAAAAAGAACTTTGAAAAATCAAGAGAATATAACTGTGACAAGGTAAACCGCAGCAAAACACTACTGAAATATTCCAACTCTTGCAATTCAATGAAAGAAACCAAAATGAACTTTGAAAAATCAAGAGAATGTAACTGTGACAAGGTATACCTCAACAAAACACTACTGAAATATTCCAACTCTTGCAATTCAATGAAAGAATACCAAAATGAACTTTGAAAAATCAAGAGAATGTAACTGTGACACGGTAAACCGCAACAAAACACTACTGAAATATTCCAACTCTTGCATTTCAATGAAAGAAATTCAAAATGAACTTTGAAAAATCAAGAGAATGTAAATGTGACAAGGTAAACCACGACAAAACACTACTTAAATATTCCAACTCTTGCATTTCACCTAAAGAAATTCAAAATGAACTTTGAAAAATCAAGAAAATGTAACTGTGACAAGGTAAACCACAACAAAACACTACTGAAATATTCCAACTCATGCATTTCACCGAAAGAAATTCAAAATGAACTTTGAAAAATCAAGAAAATGTAACTGTGACAAGGTAAACCACAACAAAACATTAGTGAAATATTCCAACTCATGCATTTCAACGAAACAAATTCAAAATGAACTTTGAAAAACCAAGACAATTTAACTGTGACAAGGTAAACCACGACAAAACATTAGTGAAATAATCCAACTCTTGCTTTTCAATGACAGAAATTCAAAATGAACTTTGAAAAATCAAGAGAATGTATCTGCGATATAGTAAACCGCGACCAACCACTACTGAAATATTCCAACTCTTGCATTTCAACGAGAGAAATTCAAAATGAACTTTGAAATATCAAGAAAATGTAACTGTGAAATGGTAAACCACGACAAACCACTACTGAAATAATCCAACTCTTGCATTTCAATGAAAGAAATTCAAAATGAACTTTGAAAAATCGAGAGAATGTAACTGTGACAAGGTAATCCACAACAAAGCAGTACTGGAATATTCCAACTCTTGTTTTTAAACGAAATAAATTCAAAATGAACTTTGAAAAATCAAGAGAATGTAACTGTGACAAAGTAAACCACGACATAACACTACTGAAATATTCCAACTCTTGCATTTCAACGAAAGAGATTCAAAATGAACTTTGAAAAATCAAGAGAATGTAACTGTGACAAAGTAAACCACGACAAAACACTACTGAAATATTCCAACTCTTGCATTTCAACGAAAGAAATTGAAAATGAACTTTGAAAAATCAAGAGAATGTAACTGTGAAATGGTAAACCACGACAAACCACTACTGAAATATTCCAACTGTCCTAGTCGATTACGTCATTCAATACCTCCTGATAGGGTTCTACCGATTATGTAATCAATTTCTCAGAAAATCCATTTGTCCTAGTTGATTACGTCATTCTTATGTCATGTGTCATTCGTTGATTACGTCATTCTTATGTCATGTGTCATGTGTTGTGTCATGTGTCATGTGTCATGTGTTACTCATAACCATCCAAGAAACATCCATCAAAGTGAGAACATCCAGAAAACATCCATCAAAGTGAGAAAAATACTGTTTTTTCATTCTCACTTACAAAATCCATAAAACACACATAAACTGATGTTGACATCCATGAAAAACATCAAATAAATTGACTAACATTCATAACCGTCCAAGAAACATCCATAAATGTGAGAAAATTCATGTTTTTTCAAGTGAGAAAAATCCTTTTTTTTCATTCTCAGTGAGAAAACCATCTCCCTATGGACTCTATGCCCATATATGGTGTGCTGTTCGGACCTCATGAGGCCTTTCTACTCTTGGGTTGGAAACGTTTGTTGTGAGGGGTAATGAGTTTGTCTATTATTTTTTGTGGCTTGGTTTCAATTATATTTATGGAATTCGGTTTAATTTATAGGATTGTCCTACGTCTTTTTTTTCCTTTTTTTTTGTTCGGGGGGGGGGGGGGGGTCTCACAAAAATCGCATTTTGTTTGGGTCTTTTAATTATTGTTTTTTTTCTCTTTTTTGTTTTGTGTGTGTGTGTTGAGTCTTTGAAAGGTTGAAATGCATTATGTTGAAATTACCTTTTTTTTTTTTTTTTTTTTTTTTTTTTTTTTTTAGTATTTATGCTATTTCTGTTTTTCCCCTGTTTTTCTTCCTGACCATAGAACCTTACGGGGGGTTCTATATTGAAGTGTTTTTGTCGTATATTTATCGCTTGAATAAATTGATTGATTGATTGATCATAGGGTAGTCCACACGGAATAAATTGATTGCTTGGTAGTCCCCAGTTTAGTTTTTGATTTTTTTCTCTCTCTTCTTTTTTTATGTGAATCGTTGTATTTTATGATTTTTTTTTTCTTGTTTATTTTTTTGGTTTATTTTTTCTTTCTTGTGTTTGAGTCTTTTAAAGGTGTGAATGTATGATGCTGAAAATGTTTTTGTTTTTTATGTATTTGCTTCATTTTGTTTCTACCCTGTTTTTTTTTTCTGGTCATAGTGCCTTACGGGGGAGTTTATATTGAAGTGTATTTTGTTAAGTTTATTGATTGAATAAATTGATTGATTGATTGATTGATTGAAATGTTTTCACTTTTATAGCTTTGAGAAATCAAAAATTAATTATGATTTTAAGGAATAAATATCAGTATATGTATATTAAACTGACAATACACATTTTTTTTCAGTAAATTCATTTGATTTTTTTGATTATAGCACTTTATGATTATAGCACTTTGTAGGAAAGTCTAATAATTATTAGGTTGCCACGAAAATATTGTAATTCTAGCAAAAAATGCCAGAATTACTTTTTAACTCTGCAGACAATTTTAAATTCTAGGCTTTTGATACATAAGCATTCTAGCTTCTCTTGCTTTGTATCCAACTGTTCTTGGAACATTCGTTTCAAATTCTCACTCTGAAGTCTATAAACGTCAAAACTGCTTGGTAAGTTCCTTAGACTGGGAAAGGATGGAGATTGATACATGAAAACACTTCCCCGGCTTCCAAGGTGGAGCGTACATCCATTCCTGAAAGTTTCAATCTCCTTACTCAGAAACTTTGTATTTTAGTAATCAGCCGTTAAGCTGCAATTTTATGCACCAAACCGTTGATTATTAAGAAAAGACTGATTCTTGTCTGCAGAAACAGAAACAAAAAAAAGTGAACTGTGCAACAGATATGTATCAAAAGAATCTGCTTTATATGCCGTTTCTAGATAAATGCAGATCAATAATTAATAGAATATATGATAAACAAATAATAAATAGAACATCTGTCAGAAGTTATTAGCTTAAAAATGTTCATAATTTTACAGAATGGGAAAACACCCCAAAAATGGCGTACGGTGTAGGTAAAAATTGTAACATCAAATTCAACATATTTGAAAACACCTGAAGCGAATGGTTCAAGTGCGTATGTACAAAATTTTGCTTTCCCGAGGATGATAATTTTAATTATGATTACATGCTTCCCAAGGGTGTACCAAAACAGTGGCCGTAGAATGTTGGAAGAGTCTTAATTCAAACGGAATTTCAGTTCTAGTATCTAGTCTGAGACATGTACACGGGAATTTTTTTCGCTGGGGGGGGGGGTCTAAGGATATATTACAATAGTTGCTAATAATATATATATATATATATATATATATATATATATATATATATATATATATATATATATATATATATATATATATATATATATATATATATATATATATATATATATATATATATATGTATATATAAGCCATTTCCTGAGTATAATTAATTCTCTCGAGAAGGGTAATTAATAATATGACTCTTCGTAGCCTGCTGAGACCGTATAGCATACTTGTCTTTAAATTGCAGTAATTTATTCTTGCTTTTTAAGTTGTGCAGTGTGTAGGCTGTTATCATTTTCAACTCATACACATTATTGAACAATAGGCATCACAGTAATTTTTGGCTATTCGCCTTTCAATGTGGTTTCAATCTCTCGTGTAATTACAGCAGGCAAATGTCAGAAGTATATGTTACCGTGAATGTCCCGAAATTGGTGAACGCCGACATTCACCGGTGAATGTCCTAAATACCTTTTTTCTCCTTGGATTTAGTTGCCAGTCAACTTTTTCAATTTAATGCAAGGTTTGATGATGACAGGTTAGATTCGGTTTGGTTAGGTTGGGTTAGGTTTTTAACGCATTTCTGATATTTAAAACCAAATTTAACCTAACCTAAAGTAACATAATTTAACCTAACTTTTGCCATCATAGCTTGCATAAGATTGAAAAAGCTGACTCGCAAAGCCAATTGAATCCAAGCAGAGAAAAAGGAATTTCGGACATTCACCGGTGAATGTCGACATTAACCATATTTCGGACATTCACGGTAACGTATATACAATTTTACTATCATGGGCGCAAACAGCCAAAACTAACGAGAAAACTGTGAATCTGAGGTCCAAATATCTAGAATTTTAACCATTTTGTGATTAATAAAAAAAAAGTTTATCTGATGGAAGGAAAGAGCGAAGTTCAAATTTAAAGCTAATAATAATAAAAAAAGTTTATTTGATGGAGAAAAGAGCGAAGTTAAAATTTAAAGCGAACAGAATTGTTGCATCGCAGTTTGTGCGCCATATATCTGCAATATTGGTTCAAATAAAATTACTCGGGTATTTCCCTATATTTTTATAGTTAAAAAAAAAAACTAGCCTTAAAAATGTTTGTTGAAAACACAAAACCGGCTCAACAAAATGAAACTATGAGCAGAAACTGTCTTAAGTAAGCCGCAGAAAATAAAAGACTAATTTGTATGGCTCTCAATGGTCTGCCATTGGCCGTGAAACCAAGGGATTCTAGTATACAGTTTTAGTTCTTTAAAAACTTAAGAAAGCTCAGTTTTCAGTTAAGGAAGTAGCAGAAGGCGTCTTAGGGAGGAAATCAAGAAACGTAGCTAGGAATATTAGCGGAGACGCTTTAAGCTTTGCAGAAAAGAGGGGGGTGGGCTCGAGCAAGAAGCTTTTGGGTGATAAATTATACGAGAATAAGGAGAAGTAAGGGAAGTGGAAATGAAAGTAAATTAGGACTCAAGAAGATGGGAAATGGAGGCAATAGATAACATTGCCGAATATCAAGAAGATGCAGCAAGACGGCTGCATACCGAGAGTTGGTTAGTGTTACTTTGAGACAATCAGAATTTGTTATAGGATTGATAGGAAAATTAACGTGAGTTATATCTGGATATTCGGAAAATCGGAGTGTGAATGGGCCTAAAGCAGCCTTTGTCAAATATGCCACTCAAAGGTTCGATTGAAAGACCAGGACGTAAGGCTGGGTTTTCGATGACTCTCTCCAGAGAGACTTTGGCAAAGATTCGTTGAACTGATTGGGTTTTTATTCGAGATTTCATGGCCAGACTTGATCCACCCCCCCCACCAATCTCCCCAAAAATATAAATACGTTTGTTAGATTCTTATATTGATATTTTAGTCAAGCCAGCATATTAAACAGCTTTAAATGGAATCCGTCCGTTGGACAAGGCAATATGATTTTTTAAGAATGACAAGACAATATAATTTTTTAAGAATGGGATGGAATTATGAAATAAGTTGTTATAAAACAAAAGACAAGAGTTAATTGTTATTACATGGATTAATTTGTTTTCATTAAAGGATAGTCTCCATTTCCTTGCCTGCGGGAAATCTGTTCAAGCTTGTGATTAATTTGTTTCCACGGAAATGAACGTGCTTTTCGAAGCCCTCACAAATAATAGAAGTCAATTTTCAATGCTCTATTTGGCCAAAAACTCGTAAAATATTGACTAAGGAAGGGAAAAGCGTAACGTGTAAGGATAAATATGTTATCAGTAGTCTGTGAAATTAGGTTCGCGGGTAAAGGAGTAGATTATTTTAATTTACCAATTTATACAAATGTAGTCCATGGTGCGCATAGTCCAACGGTGTGAAGAGTTCCTCGCTTAAAGAGTCGTTATCAAACAGTTCGTGGTAACGAACTGTAAGTAAGGTGCGACCCGGCTCAATAGTAACCAAAACTCTGAAAAACGGAATTTTGATACCAGTAGATACATCAAAAGAATAAAATTTTTATACTGATTTCAAATAATAAAGTTTCATAGAGTTTAGTCTTACCCATCAAAAGTTACGAGCCTGAAAAAATTTGTCTCATATTCGAAAAAAGGGAGAAACACCCTCTAAAAGTGATAGAATCTTAATTAAAATCAAACTATCATATTCAGCGTATAAGAAAACCCTACTGTAGATGTTTCAAGCTCCTACCTAAAAAAATGTGGAATTTTTATTTTTTGCCAGAAGAAAGATCACGGATGCGTGTATATTTGTTTTTTGTTTTTTTTTACCAGGGCTGATCGTATCGACCCAGTGATATCGAGAGAGGGCTCATTCGAACGAAAATTAAAAGTTCTAATGCCCTTTTTAAGTGACCAAAAAAATTGGAGGGCAACTAGGCCCCCTCCCACGCTCATTTTTTCCCAAACTTACCCGATCAAAATTTTTAGATAGCCATTTTGTTCAGCATAGTCGAAAACCTACTAAATATGTCTTTGAGGATGCATTAATCCCCCACAGTCCCCGGGGGAAGGGCTCAAGTTATGAACTTTGTTCATTATTTACATATAGTATTTGTTACTTGGAAGTATGTAGATGTTTTCAGGAGGGATTTCGTCTGGTGGGGAGGGGTTCAGAGGAGGAGGCTCCGTGGGAGGATCTTTCCATGGACGATATTGTCATGGGAGAAGGGACATTTCTATGACGGGGACCGCCGGATTTGCCAGTATTATTAAAAAAAAAAACGTTCAGAAATTAAATAAAAAAAACAAATTTTTTTAACAGAAAGTAAGGAGCGACATTAAAACTTAAACCGAATATAAATTATTCCGTATATGGAAGGGACTGTCCCCTCCTCAACGCCTTGCTCTTTACACTAAAGTTTTTCATGGTTTTAACAAATAGAGTTGTGAGAAAGAGTCAAACTTTAGCGTAAAGAGCAAGGCGTTGAGGAGGGGACAGCCCCTTCCATATACGGAATAATTTCTGTTCGTTTTAAGTTTTAATGGCGCTCCTTACTTTCAATTAAAAAAAACTTGTTTTTTTTTATATTTAATACCTGCAAAAAAGCCTATTAATTGCTTTGTATTTTGAACTGTTGGTGCAAAAATTTGCTTTAAGGTTTGAACTGTTTCATGCTGTTTGGTTCTAGTATCTAATTAACAATTAAGTCTTCCAGTTTGACTTGTAAATCGTCAAAACGTTTTGATCTCATGATTGATGGAACAGTCTAAGTTCTTCCGAAAAGGATTTTTTCCTGGGGCTCGGGTCTAATGTTTTAGAAAAATTACTTTCATTTGGAGAATTTTTTCGAATCTATTGTACCCGTTGTTGTGCAGATGTCGGACTCTTGGTGAGAGGGGGGATGGAGGAATCTGAGGACTTTTCCTGGAAATAGAAAAAAATACACTTAGGTAACTATTTTTCTGGGCGGAAAGGGCTCTTTGCATTGATTTTAGGGGGGAGTTCTCCCTATACCGTTGGCAAAGAGCTCACTACTTTATGTGGAAGTACAAGAAATTTAATCCGTGTAAAACTGAGTTTGTAGGCTGAAATGTCCGGTTTTGTGGATTTTTCGTTTATTGAAAACCAGAAAAGTGGCATGCTTTCTACTGCCTTTCTTCTACGCAAGTGTGATACATGGGGGGGGGGGGTTGGGTTATTTTATATTGAACAGGGGGAGAGGGTGAAAAACACGAATGAGGTGTATCTAAGGTCATGCTTTTCACAATTTCGGTAGGGTTGGTGGAGGGTATCCGCCTGACCGTTGTTACCATGTTTTTAAATTTCCCTCCGTGAGAATCTACAATTCCTGACAGATTTATAGCGGCAATTTACCTATCTATGTAAATCACTGATTTTTCTATGTTATTGGGTATCAAATCAGATAATAAATCTAACCAAATGCTAATCATGCCAAATTATATACACTTTTTGATTATTTTATTCTGTGTTGTAAGTTGGTATGCATAGCACCATTTGATTGACCTTTAGTTCCTGAATGTGTTGATTGTATACCGCTAAGAAGCGTCTAAAAATGCGTCTTTGAGAAACATCAAATAGTTCTATGAATGACGGACTGTTTCACGACTGTTACTCATAATTTTTTGTCTAGGCTATACTATTTATTCTAAAGGTTACTTTAAGGCTTCCAAGCATGGTGGGTTAGGGCACTTCTAATCACCCTTGAGGGAATCATCCTCCCAGTTTCTACCCTCCTTCTTGTGTGCAGGTGTGGTTAATATTTTTTCGATTCAAGAGTTCCTTTTTAAGAGGAGCAATTCATATCCCTACACCCCCCCCTCCCCCCCTAGAGCTGCTCTCAAGCAATTATCGAATAATAAAACAGTACTCAAGAAGCACAAGTGTTATCCTAATATGATGAGAAGAATGTCTGTCCAAATCACATTTAAGTGCTTAATCTTGTTTGTTCGGAAGTAGATTTTACAAAATTTTATTTTTAAATCAACTTCTGCTTAAATGAAGAAAAAAATTGTGATTATCGAGATTTACATTAGGAGATTATAAATTTTGTCTTCTCTTAACTGTTTTTTTTTTTTTTAAGTAAAAAACAATCATTTAAAAAGTTTACCGGGGAATTAAACGTCTTTCAGTTTGGCAGTTATGTGTTATGGGGATGTCTTAACACTTCCGAACAAAATTTCCCATTCCGTATTTTCGTTAGACTATCACAGAACACTTCTAATGTTAAAAGTTTTATTGGAACTCTCGACATAAACACTTGTTACCAAGGAAACCTCATTTGATGCAGGAACGGATATTATACTTTTACTGTGGGTGGATCTCAGCGCTAGGAAACCTTTAATTTAAGGTACATTGGTTTAATAGTAGGTTATCAATGTAAGCCGCATGAAAGTAATTATTAGTTGTTCTGATTACTCAGGAGTCTACCAAGGTGTTGCACACTGGAGCGTTTTCGTGTGCAGCAGGGTAAGTTTGAACGCAATTACAGATGCAGGATCGGAAGCACAAGAGAGATGTCGAGAACTTCGTTTTGTGTACACCCACTAAAAACTTTGTAGCACCTTAAAATAACGCCTAAGACGAGGCGTTTGAGAGTCTAAACTTTAGTTGGCTTTCACTGTTTTTAGGGCAGGCAAGTACTAAGGGAAGCCTCAAGGTCCTTTTCTCGAAATTAATGTTTTTTTGTGTTACTGCTTTATATTTTGTGTATAAACTGCCAAATTTCTTCTGTTTGGACACTCCCGCTCCCTCCCCAGAACTAAATGTATCCATACGGATCCAGTTACGTCGCATTCTAAATCTAACTTAAGTGTTGGCAAGGCCGTACCCAGAGGGGGTCAGGGGGGTTTGAGCCCCCCCCCTCGAAATGTTTGTTTGACTCGTAAAAAGCGTAACAAAAATGGATATAAACAAATTTTGCGTAAATTTTTTGAGGTTTTTTAGCAACACCCCCCCCCCCCCGAAATCTTTAAGTAAAACCCCCTCCGAAAAAAATCGTGGTTACGGCCTTGAGTGTTGATTAAGAGATCAATACAAACCGCATTTATTTCTCACCTTGCTGGAATTCCAGTACGCGCCTGTTTTTGTGCTGAAAGACCGTTATCTGTCTTTTCTGTATTATTTGTTTTTTTCATCCAAGTTGCTTTGCCGATTTTCAACCTTTTGAAGTGTTCGATAATAAGACTCCGTTTTTTGACTAATTTCAGATTTATTTATGGATACAGAGGAAAATGGAGAGGGAGTATTAGAAGATTTTCTTCGGGGGAAGGGTCATCCGAAATGTCAGAAAGTGCAATTTGGTTTTGTGACTACATTTCCCATTTTCCTGTGTGATTCGTATTCACATCTGGGGAATAGAGCACCACTAAAATGTCATTTTAGTTTTTTCCAGCTGGTATTTCCAGGCTGGTATTTTCCAGTTTTCCATTTTCCTGGTATTTCCTGGTATTTCCAGTTTTTTCCAGGCTGGTATTTTCCAGCTTTTCCTCGATAAAGGTCTGTCTGGGCCATTTTGTGAAATTTTTCCTCCTTCGATCGTAGCTCTTATTTGAATTTTTTCAATTCATAAGTTATGCGTAATTTTCATACAGTTCGCTTTTTTTTTTTTTTTTTTTTTTTTTTTTTTTTTTTTTTGATGAGTGTTTCCCTTATCCTGAAGTAAATCCCTTCATGAAGGGATTACACAAAATCAAAAACAAACAAGGAATACGTGGCTGGGACATTTCAACAGTGCGTTGTAGGCCACTGTTTCTTAATAATCTTTCCATTGATTTTGTTTATGATTTGAAAAAATATGTTTAACTTCTCATTAATGCTTGCATTTTAAAGGTCCTTGGCTTGCATAATAACACATTCGGACCTTGTAAATCAATTTGTGTAATTTTGGACATGAACTTAAACTTAGAAAAAACCTGATTAGACAATATATAAAACTGTCCGTCCGAATTATCTTTCGAAATTGATCATGGTTATTCGGGCAAAAGATGTCAAGCTTATCATCTTTAGACGCAATCATAATTTAATAACTTGGATTTCTCTATTATACTGGAGTTATTCGAAAGGAAGTCCTGTCTATTTACAACCATAGGTATACTGTTAGGCTATATAGTCAATATTTTGATCGTCAAAGAACATTTATAAATCGACTTAAAAATTAAGGCAACTAAACTAAATTTTCCGTAAGGGATTTGAGGCAACATATTAAGAGTAGATCAAAACACTATTAAAGGAGTAAAATCAATTGGCGGCACGCCTCAAGATATTGTTTTCTTAGCTAGATGAAACGTATCATTGTCTCGAAAGTGTGTATAATTTATCATATGTAAACTCTTGGAATCAGGATTGGGTGATGAAGGAGTCAATGAGCTAAGGATTACACAGGACAAGGGAAGTAAATTACTGCATGAAGGAGTAAACGTACTTCAGAAGTCTGATGCTTCAAAAAGCTCAAAATGTTGAATTTAGTTCATGATTTTCACAATGATATACTTCCTCGAACCGTCCTTCGAGACACCCTAGTATTTCCCGCTCACTTCGGGAGTATTGATAAGAAACTTCACTGATTCTGGTACTATTACAATAGCACTCGAAACGATATGACTCCTTTAATTAACAGTGCAATGGAAATTTGATCAAGCAGTGTCTAGAGACCGAAGTCTTCAGGATGACGAAGCCTAGTCATATCGATGGACATTTTTATATAATATCTAACCAAAATTCATTTATATTGCCGCAAGAATGTACAATCTTTCCCTGTCATCCGTACCATGAACTGCTGTTGATGGCAAGGTTGTGGATTTGCAGATTAATTTTATTTTTTTATAATAGTTTATCAAAGAAGGCAATGATGAAGAACTTCTCATTTCATTTTCACTCACTCTTTTTCGCCCTCATCTATTTCCTTTGCTCTACTGGGGGGTGAAATGGATCAATATGCATCCACCATTTCCCACCAGCTGTCTGAGTCTCGCACAGACAATGATGATCCACGGAGCTATTTTGACTAAAATATCCTAAGTGTCTTTTCAAATAAGGGATATGAAGAGGGATGTTGGGGAACTTTAATGAAACCACAAACTGCTGCTTTAAACCCCTCCGAAAGATAAGGAGGTATATAGATTTTTATCCTTGGTATTGGATCGTTTTGAAAAGAAGATGTCTCATGTAGTCTATGGGTGCTATTTTCCTTACTGAGAAACAAAATGTCGGATAAAACCCTTTTTAATTACATATCAGTTCAATAGTTACATAAGAAGTGTACGATTTATGCTATATAGGAATGTGATGCTGCACTTTAAAGTGTTTCTGAAAAAATTGCATACCTTTCGATGACGTCTTTTTTCTTTTAAAAAAACCAGGAAGGCATGTAGATTGAGGGCCCTTGGGGTCTAGTCCTCCAAGCATCACGGTTTTTTCAGTCTTTTCTTTCTGAATTTTCATATAGTTTTCCTGTTTTTCTTATTGGCCTTCCTGGAACCCACTCAACTGCACTGTAAAAAAAAAGAAAAAAAAAAAGTTAGCATGTACCCCTTCACTTTTTGACAATTTTGAAAATAAAAAAGAATATAATTCAGCCTTGACGACCGCCCGAAAATCCTAATTTTTTTGGTTTTTTATACTTGTTTAATGTTTATGTCCCAAGGGGGGTGGATGGGCATTATAGTCGTGCTCCCCTCCATCCTACCGGTGCTCAATTCACCATGTAAAGTATTTCTTTTTCTGGAAACATAATACTAGATAGAATTCTAAAACTAGTAGAAAATGTAAAAGTTTCCGCTCTTTTTATTTGGTATCTGTTGACAAATATGCTGGATTAATTAGATAAGCTCAGTTATCATTTTCTGGTTGATTTTGTCTATATTTTCCCGCAAATAAATAAACCTTTATGTCAGGAAATTTTGGTCCATGTTGAAATAGGCGATGGTGTTTGGGACTCAATATCGTGTTTTCTGACAAAGAAATTGGGCGATCAATAGTGTAATAATTAGGTTTATAATAGTTAATTTTGTCGATCACTCAACATTTTTAGGTGTTAGAAAAGTTCGTCCGTTAATGCAAAAATAACAATAGTAATAAGGTGTTGTTTACGTTAGACATTTTGTAAACCTAAGGCTGGATTACAGTTTATATAATTAGCAGTATGATCTTTCCCTATCTTACCCATTATGAAAACCCGGACCGAGGTGCGGGTGACCGAGGTGCGAGGTGCGGGTGATCGGAAAAACCGGACCGAGGGAGCGTTTTTATCAGTGACGCAGTTGAATATGTTTCAAGCTTAGGCTGACCGCACAGCTATTTTAATAATGCGGACACAGATTGATGAGTATAAAACATGTTAAAAGAAAATTGCCTGAAATTACTAATAGCACATCATTTTGGCATATTTGATTAAAATCTCAGGAAAAGAAAATCTTGACCGAAAACGCACTATTCTTGTGCTTTGGTCCCATCTCAGGGAATCAAAAATGCTTTGAACCCCCCCCCCTCTTAAGACTTCGAAACATGAATGACAGAAATCGCATTGCAACAAAACAGAGGGAGAATCTTCATGTTTGTGTCCCAATGTTACCTTCTGTAGAGTTGATTCTCATTTGGAGGATGGGAAGAAAAGTATCTTTTGGTACATGTAGTTGATTGTCCAAAATCTGTGATGGACTAGGCGACAAAAGGTGACTCTTGACCTCTCTTCATGCCCCTTGGCTTGGGTGCGGATTAATTGTGTTCTGTTTTATTCATATTCGACCAAATGTCTCAACCTCGAAGGAGCAACCCCTGGCTTGGATGCAATTTGATTTTATACCGGTTTTTTAATGTTTATATGGATTTATCGAAAGATATATGTCGTTAAAAGTTTAGCCACCCAATTTTCCTAATATACACATTCTCCTAATTATTGTGTAATATGAATAGATCATGCGGATCGGTGCTTTTGTATTTGTATTTCTGAAGAATACAATAGCATACTCTTCATAAAAATTCACCAGCTATTAAAAGACGAGTCAAATTGCTTTTTGTTTCTAATGGGCCACGAAATGTCCTGTTGTGTATGTTGGAGAGGGAAGACCTCAGGACATCCACACATCAGGACCACTACAGTCATAACATCGACAAAATCCGTCATAACATCGACAATAAATCCGTCAGAACCACTAATCGTCAGGACATCGACAAAATCCATTATAACATCTAAAATTTTAAAACTTTAGTTTTTTGGGGTTAAAGGGGGGAAAGGTACATAAGGTAGGTTAGGTTACGTATTTAATATATGCTATGCTTTATCCCCACCCCCCTGATGTGCTACTATATAGCCGAAATTTGTTTCTAAACTATTATATACTTATTAATACTACTACTACTACTAACAACTCACCGCAGCACTAAGTCGCCTGAGGCCAACACAGCTACGCACGCTCCTCCTCCATCCCAATATAGTCAAAGCCTTCCTCTTTACAGCCTCCCAGGAAGTTCCTATTTTCTTTAAATCTTGCTTTATGACCTCCTCCGGTCCCAGATGAGGACGACGACCTGCTTTTCTTTTAGCCCTAGAGGATTGGCGGAAAAAAACCATCTTCAGCAATACGCCATTCTTTATCTGTACAACGTGCCCTAGGTAACTCAACTTTTCTTTCATTATAGCCTTAGAGAGCGGTATTGAACCACATTTTTCGTATAGCCTATTGTTTGAAATACGGTCAGTCAGCCGGGTACCCAGAACAATCCTCAAGCAATTTCTCTAGAAAATATCTTGCAAATCTTCATCCGCTTTTCAGAGCGCCCATGCTTCAGAGCCATATTTGACCACTGTCATCACTGTAGCTTCTAATATTCTAATCTTGGTTTGCAGACTTATCTTCCTGTTCTTCCAAACTTTTTTTAACTGGGAAAAAACACCCTGAGCCTTGGCTATTCTACTTTTAACATCCTCACTGCTCCCACCATCTTCACCAATAATACTACCTAGGTAAGTGAAGCTGCCCACCTGATCAATCTTTTCATTACCCAACGTCACCTTTTCATCTTCACTTATTGCTAGCCTTAGTGACTTTATCTTCTGAACATCAATTTTTAGACCTATTATAGCATCATGAAGTCTCAAAACCTCTAAAAGTCTATTCGATTTGTTCAAATTTTTATCTAGGATGCTTAAATCATCAGCATAATTTAAGTCGGGGAAAGTTTTTTCTCCACATTTGATTCCGTGGTCTCCCATTGCCTTTCCTGCGCTCCTTAAGACAAAGTCCATCAAAATAATCCATATAAAGGGGGATAGAACACAACCCTGCTTAACTTCTGATTTAATACAAAACCAGCTGCTAACCTCATTTCCTACCTTAACCGCAGCAGTGTTATTCTCATACATAGCACTTATCACTTTAATGTATTTGTCTGGTATAGCACACAAGGATAAAACCTTTACTAAAGCTCATCTATCAACATTCTCTTATCTCTGGAGAATGCCGCATATATCTAGGCGCACGAAGATGCGAATTTATTTAATGCATCCGTAGGCCCTGTCCTCCTCTATGCAGCGGAAACCTGGCCTCTCAAATCAACAATCCTCAGCATGTTAGACGCCTGCCAGACAAAACAACTCCGTCGGATTGAGGGACTTCGGTGGGAAGATTGTTTAAGTCACGAAGGGTTGCTCGTACTCACCTTCAATGTACCATTCTCCTTCCAAATAGCGCAACATACTCTCAGATAGTTTGGACACCTGCGTATGCCGACGACAACCCCAGCCCGAATAGTCTACGATTTTGACTCTAAAGCTCATGGATAGCTTCACCCGACGGGCAGACCTCAGACAAGGCGGAAGGAGAGCCTCAACAAATTCCTTGAGAAAGCTAATATTGCTATCAAAGAGGCCCCATTAACAGCAATAGACCGGTCAGCCTGGAGGAGCAGAGTTGCGACGCTCTCTACGCCACCCTTAACGTGGCAGGAACCTTAAGTCAAGTTAAGTCAATCTATCAACAGAATCGAACGCTTGCTCATAATCTATAACACTTAGGACCAAAGGTGTTTGAAAACTCAGACACTTTTCAATTATTAGCCTAAGAGTGGAAATTTGGTCGACACATCCTCTACCTTTTCTAAAACCGCACTGTTCTCCTCTTAAAACTTTGTCTACGGCATCTCTCAGTCTAAAAAGTATCATATTACTAAGTAATTTACTACCTACAGAGACCAGGCTAATGCCTTGATAATTACCACACTCACTTTTATCACCTTTCTTATAAAGTGGCTTAATTAAGGTTTTCCTAAAATCGTTAGGTACTTCCCCCTTTTCAAAAATCATTAACATAATCTTCAGTAACTTATTACTAACCTCAGAGCCACCATATTTAAGAAACTCACCACCCTCTCAGCACCTGGAGCCTTATCATTTTTTAACCCTTTTAGTACTGATACCACCCTATCAGCACCTGGAGCCTTATTATTTTTTAATCCTTATAGTACTGTTGCTAATTCCTCCTCACAAAACAAATCTTCCTACACATCCAAGGTATCACAAACTTTTTCATTTTCCTCTATATCTTTTCCTGCAACTCTATCTTGGTTAAGCAAATTCTCAAAATGTTCGTCATATCTCTCTTTAGTTTTTTCCTTATCGGTAAATGCGGCCCCACTCCTATCTTTAACTGGGCCAAGTCCACATTGACTACTCCCTCTCAATTTGTTAACATGCCAGTACAATATTTTACTATTATGCCGTCTAGCTGCATCTTCCAGATCCTCGGCAATTTCATCCATGGCCGCCACTTCACACTTCCTTAGTTCATATTTTAATGCTTTCTCCACTTTCTTTGCATTCCTTTTGTTTTCATGTAATCCATCACTCAGATAATTCTTGTACAAGTCCTTTCTCCTTTCTATTAAACATAAATCTTTTTCACTAATATTCTTAGCTGCAGTTCTAGCTTTCTTCCCTAAGACACCTTTAGCAATTTCAAAAATTATTTTTCTAAAATTATTCCAACCATCTTCCACGTTATCAAATTTAGAACTCTAAAGTTTAGTATTCAACTGTTCCTGGAAAGTTTCTCTCAAATTCTCTTCCTTGAGTCTACCAACATCATAACTTCCCGAGAGGTAGTTATCCTTCCGATATTTCAGCTTTAAATTAACCCTTGACACTACTAGATGGTGATCTTTACATTTATTATCAATAACGGTACTCCTATATACCCTAGTCTCTTGTATTGATCCGGCCAGTCTTCAGTTTAATATAACATAATTAATAAGGTTTGCTGTCTTACCATCACGTGAATGCCAAGTTAACTTATGAGTCATTTTATGACCAAACACCGTACTGGTTATAATTAGATTGCTATACCTACGAAATTGCAAAAATCTGTAGCCATTACTGTTTTCTTTTCCTAAACCAAATTTAGCTAGGCTAGGATACCATCTATCCCTATTTCTACCGACCTGGGCGTTAAAATCTCCTAGTAAAAACATCATATTTCTACCTGGGATCCTGTCTATTTGTTCCTGTAACTGAGCCCTACTTATTCTGAGCTTCCTTATTCATCATGAGGCCAACTCTTTCTCTATGTACCTCATCCTTTCTGCATGAATAAACAAATTCTATATCACCTAATTTAATGATTCCTATCCCGGGGATATGAGTTTCTGAAACTCCAAATAAGTCCCGTTCAAATTATTCGAATTCTTCTGTAAGAATGTCGATACGATAGTCATTTTTTATCGTCGTAACATTCCAAGTTCCAATTTTCATGTTCTTTAAATCATTGAAATTATTTTGGCCTCAGGAAAAGCAATGATCCCGGATACCAGTGCAGGACGGGGATCACATATCTTCTCAAGTCTACACAGAAGTGCTTAAGCCGACTTAGAACCGGACAGCAAGAAGTCCCTGGGACCTCCATGAATGGAGGCTTTGTGCAACCATGGGCCCATCTTGGTCACAACATGATTTTCAGCACTTGGCAATGCTCTTCTATCAACAAGAGTCGACATTCTGCACAGACCATCTCAAGCCTATTACCTCCGACTCATTATATATTCATGCCTAAAAATACTATGCTACTATGGGCAAGCAGCCCATAATAGATAAATTAGATAGGAAGAGGTTTTTCAGCCCGCAAACACCAGTCAAAACATACCAAGTCCACAAAAATTATCCATTAGTTAGAATTTTTTCCAAGTTCTGTGTCGTTTATTAAGCTATAATTTCCTCGAGGGGCGCCACTCCTCAAGTGGGAATTGTGTTGACCGCAAGGTCCCCAGTCTTGCAGGTACCCCGAAAGGGTCGAGGCAGCCCTTTGCAGAGGCCGATGTCCTTAGATCTGGATCTCACGCTCTGCTGCAGTTGTCCTCCTATAGAGGATCCTCCCGCGATGGTGTTCTGCATCACCATGCAATTTAACCCATTACTGGGAGAAGGTTTGTAACTCCTGGGACTTGTGGACAAACCAGTGGGCCCTTTTGAGTGTACATTTGAGGGGCCTTCTTCCTCCTCTGCCTGTATTTATGACCCCGAGCGAGGGTGCCCCAGTTTCTATTATGGACCCCCAGGGACAAGGTCTACCCTAAATTTTTTTTATCGATGTCCTGACGGATTTTGTCGATGTCCTAACGTGTTGATTTTATGACTATCGACGTTCTGACGGGTAGCGATTGTGACTGTCGATATCCTGACGTGTCGATGTTATGACTGTCGACGTTCTGACGGTTTGTGGTTTTGACGGATTTTCCTTGTCGACGAAATGACGTTTAGTGCTTGTGACGGTTAGATGAAATGGCAGCACCCTTGTCGGAGACATGAACACACGAATTAAGCATAGATATTTGAATATACTGATGAGGTAGAGATCCTGCCTCAGATCGTAAAAAAATTCTGAAGAATCCTGCTTGGAAGGTCTAAATCCCGCCAAAAACTCTGTTTCCTGCTAGTTGATTCCAGGACCAGGGTTGCCACACAACAAAACAAAATTCAATGTATTTTTCTAAGCAAGTCGTAACCATAGACAAAATGTAAGCAATATTACATATCCTTTGTCTGTAGTAAATGACACTCTAGACGGTCAATCATTTTGATCGAAAGCTTCTGTCAATCCATTGATGTTTGCTTCAAACAACCTTCAATCGACTCTTCAATCAACCCTTCAATCTTTACCAAAGCTAGTCTCAAGTTTAATTTTAACTCGCGGCCAAATTTTTAGTTTCAGTTCAGAGTCGGATAGTGAAGTGTATCGTGCGTGAAATGCAGTATAATACTGATTTGGCTTTTCTTGCATGTACTTTGGTTTCGCTAAAGCAAAAAAAAAAAAGAAAATACGAAACGTCGTTGGTCCATGGATTGATACAAGATGAGAAATCGCTGCACTCATGATCATTTACTGAACGTTTTGCGCGATACAGAACCAGAGGACTACAGGAACTTTATCAGAATGGACCAAGATTGTTTTGATTTTTTACTCAAGTTGGTACGGCACAATATAGAGAAGAAAGATGAGAACCGCGCTCCTTTTATCGTCAGATTGCACAACTCCGCTTCAAAAAGCGTATCGTTAATAATTTTTTCAGCGCATCGTTTTTGGTCTGGGCGTAGCTTCTTCTTTTTCATAGTCCAACCTTGAGCTAGAATTTTCTCTTTTGTCTGAGGTTGCTTGAAGTATTCTGTAGCTAAATCCACAAGTTGGTCAGTGGAATCTGGCCGACTTTTTTTTCTCTTTCCTTTTCCCTCTTTTTTCCTTTTTTTCCTTCTAGCTGAAAATTCCACCGAAAAAATTTCTTGCGGCTTAATTCGAGTGAAAATTTTGTCTTAGTACACTTTCATTTGCAAAAAAAAAAACTTTTATTTTTGATAGTTTTTAAAATCATGCCGGTAATCCCCTCCTCTGTGAAAAAGTTTTCCATAAAAAATCCAGCGAAAGGGTCGTTTTCACCGAAGGTTTTTGGGGAGGCAAGAGGTGTACAACAGAAACTTAAAAAAAGAATCAAAACTGTGAAATCGATATCTACTCCCTTATGATTTCTGGGAATAATTCTGGTTTACGATGTTATTTTGAAAGTAAAGAATAACATTAAGCCCCAAAATGATCAGAATATGTTCTGTATAGGAGAGGGACTGCCCATTCCTCTTCCTTCTCCCACCTCATGATCGCAAAAACTTCGGAGTGTGCTCATTAGCTATTAGATCAGAAATTGAGAGTTCTAGTCCTTTTTTTTAAAGTGCAAAGGGATTAGAGACCAACCAGCCGCATTGGGGTGTTTTTCTGCAGGGGGGGGGATAAACGTTGCCCTCCAAATAATAGAGTTTCTACTGCTTGTACAATAAAGTACAATTATTACCTCTGTTGTTTCTGTTTCACCATTTCAATCTGATTCTTAATGAATGCAAGGTCGTTGTAGTATAACAGGGAAGGTTGTGGGATGTCATCTGCTGACGCTAAAGACTTCTTTTTTTTGCTTGATTATATTCGCCATTGAAGTTTGCTTTTGAAACATTACTTTCCTTTTTCAGTTCGAGAACTGTATAATCTGGTTTCAATATCTTTACCTCCTGCAATATCCTGCCCAATGCTGTACTTTTCTTATTTCGGTTAAAATAGTCTTTACTTTTAACTTCCCATAGCTTAGGGTGATCCCGGTATAACTTAATTAATAAACAAATAAACTCGTGCTCCACATTTTTGCTTTCTTCCGGTATAACTTCCATTATTTGACTGACGCAATATTTGAACAAAACTAGTCTAGACGGTTAATCACACTCGTCAACCGATTGAGTCATTCAAACTTTCTTTCAATCACCGTCAACGTTTCACTCAAGCGTCAAACAGGTTTCTAGACGGTCAATCATGCTTTAATAAATCGATTGACGGAAGCTTTTGATCAAAATGATTGACTGTCTAGGTCGTCCTTAACGAGCACTGGCTCTAGGGATAGCCGACTCCTACAAATCAAGGACACCAGGTGGCATGTACTAAGCGTTGCAGAACTGTGTCAAGCGCTGCCGGGATTTCCACGCATGGAGGGACTGTGTGATACACGTGACACTCCGAGATGTACAGTGTGTGATGGTAGGTGAGTAACCCCTCAGACTGGGTTGTACCTCTTAATAATTTGTCACTTATGATGCTTCGTGTCTCTCAGATTTTTCATGCTTGGTCTGAAATTTTCATATTTGAAGGCTTTTTGAACAAAAGCCCTGTCTCAAATTAAATCTTTCCTCCATTATTTTGTAGTACAAATAGTACTTTTTTTGGTGGCAGGTCTGATCAAATTCCTTTGGCCGTGACCTGCTCAAGTTCTTGAGCAGATTGAACCTGCACTGCCATCAGGACAGTCAACAATATGTAGTATGCCATCATCTAGTTCTAGGAAATGGTTTAAAACTTGTCACATGTTGTTCAGCTGTTTGGATATCTTCGCGTCAGTAGTCTTATATTGCGATAGAAATGACGTCGCGTGAAGGATTTCAACTAGTTTTACAGAAAGGAGTTCTTGTCTGACAGTAATTGTCCCCCTTTGCTTCTACTTTATAAGGTATGCCTTTGTATACCTTATATATATATATATATATATATATATATATATATATATATATATATATATATATATATATATATATATATATATATATATATATATATATATATATATATATATATATATATATTATATATATAAATAATTTCTGAGACCACACTGGCTAATCATGATAAAACAAAAAATCGCGAAGAAATGAAGAAAACGAGGACAATTAACGGCCAGTGAAAAAATTGAAAAAATATGGAAAAATTTCGGTCAAGACCTCCGCTTGACCGTCCTTAGTGCAGAATAAAACTGATAAAAATATAAAAACCAAACCTTAAAATAAAAACACCAAGCTAAAATTGGACGACCCTTTCCTAGTAACGGTGAAAGGGTACCCTTTCACCGTTACTATGCAAATATTTCGGTCAAGACCTCCGCTTGACCGTCCTTAGTGAAGAATAAAACTGATACAAATATAAAAACCAAACCTTAAAATAAAAACACCAAACTAAAATTGGACGACCCTTTCCTAGTAACCGAGAAAGGGTACCCTTTACTCGGCCCTCTTTGAAGCTGATTGGTTCTTCTGTCAGAAATGTCAAGCCAGTTAAAAGCTTAGAAATTTTTCACAGTCACGACATTTTTACTATTAAACTCTATGATTCAAGCATAAAAATCAAAGTAGCCTACATTCCCTACAAAAACAGTTTTCCTCAGACCTTTTTAGTAGAAAGCTATCTTATAGTCCCACGAGAACCACGTGGTTTATGGTTTTCTCACTGAGAATGAAAAAACAGAATTTTTCTCACTTGAAAAAAACATGATTTTTCTCACTTTTATGGATGTTTTTTTGGACGGTTATGAGTGTCGGTCAATTTATTTGATGTTTTTAATGGATGTCAACATCAATTTATGTCTGTTTTATGGTTTTTGTCAGTGATAATGAAAACACAGGATTTTTCTCACTTTGATGGATGTTTCAAAAACAAGATCACGTGTGAAAGATGATGTCATGGTTGATTGATTTGACACGAAAGGGGAATTAATTTGTTGTTTCTAAGGGGAATTATTGATTCACGAAAGGGGAATTAATTTATTGTTTCCAAGGAGAATTGTCTCCGGGACGAAGTTTATTAATATCTTTGGAGTTCGACCAGGAGAATTGTTTCCGGAATTATTGATTCACGAAAGGGAATTATTTTATAGTGTCCAGTGAAAAGCGTCTCCGTGAAAATGCTATTGATGATCTTGTGAGTTCAACCATGAGAATTGTTTTCCGGAATTATTTATTGAAAACAGGTGACCAACGATATAATTTCCAAAGAGTAATGTATTCGGGACGAAGTTAATTCATATCTTTGGAGTTCGACCAGGAGAATTGTTTCCGGCGAATGTTTTGATCTTAGAGACGAAGAGTTTAACGCTGGAAAGGGTTTCTTAGTAATTTCAAATGTGACAGCGCAGGGATGCCAAAAACAAAAGGGACATGCAGAAATTATGTTTAGGGATTATTTGGGCGAAACCGTTTTAGACATTTTATGGAATTATTTCGGCGAAACAGTTAGAGACATTTTGAAAGAGCATTTTAGAAGAGGTTTTAGAAGAGGTTTAGAGTGTGGTCATTATAATACACAAGTTCCATTTGAACAGTATCGTGACGTCCTCTACTCCAACCTCCACGGGCTCCGATCCCCCAACCCCCGCCCCGCAGGAAGCCATCGGTCCCCAAAGGTCCCCCGGGTTCCCAAAGGGCCCCCGGGCCCCCATTTTTTAATACTTTTTTAAGGCTTTATTATATCTTTTCAGAACAAGTTATTTTCTTAATGTCCAACCTAAACCCATTTTACAAGTTGAAATGGGCGAAACCGTTTTAGGTATTTTAGGGAATTATTTCGGCAAAACAGTTAGAGACATTTTAAAAGATGAATTTAGAAGATGTTTTAGAAGAGGATTTGAGGGTGAAACTCTGTGGTCGTTACAATACACACGTTCCATTTGAACAGTGTCGTGAGGTCCCCTACCCCCATCCCAAAGGCCCCTGGTCCCCCTAATGCCCCTCGAGCCCCCAAATACCACCGGAACCCCATCCCCCCCCCCTCATTTTTAAAAATAATTTTTGAATTTTTTTAACATGGTATTTTTTTAAACTTTTTTACGTATCTTAAAATGACATGAAATATGCTTACGGCTCTACCAATCGTACTCTGTGCTTGTTCATAGACACGACGCGGCTTTCCCACTGGTGCTCTATGGCAGGTTATCGACACTACCTAGTTTACTGCGTGCATTAAATCAGTATTTTTTATGCAGTGGTAGGATAAACACAATTAATATCTGTAAAAAAGTGAAGATGAATTGTTCGACGAAAGTATGCGCACATGAAAAAATCATCGTCGTGTTGAATGCTGACAAGGAGAAATACCTGAACTATGAAACAAGTGCAAGTGGTAACACTATTGGAAATGTATGCAGGCGTTGTCATGACAGCGAGAAGTTAGATTTCTTTGGAGTACCCAAGAATTTCAATCGTGTAAACGGTGGATATGCGAGAGTAACATTACCAGAGAAATTAGTGCTCAATGAGAATGCAAACTTAAAAATGATTGTCTATTATCGGGGACAACTCCTTGCTACTGATGCTGGTAACACATTACCTGTTGATACATCCTATAATCACCTTTCCGGTATTAGCATTTTAAAGAGAACAAGAAGAAGACAAGCATATTCCTGTAATAAAGTCATTAATCATATCTTGTCAATACGTCAAAACTGCTATCTTTGTAAAAATAATGTGACAATAGACAGTGAAATCGCAGGCAGAATAAAAAGGACATTAGCAGACAATATCATCAATGAATATAAAGAGGAATTGACGGAAAGTGAAGCGCAAGTGTACTAATAATGTATAATAATGTATTTAACATATTTTTATATTAATATTCTACATGTCGTTATTTCATTAAAAATGTCTTATGCATTATTTTGTTAGGTGTTCATCATGTTTTGAATATGCTAGAACATCAAACGTTCAGAATATCTATTAAAAAGGTCAGAAATGTAAGAACAAGAATTTTAGAGATATTAATACTACTAGCATGCCCAATTTTACATAGAAGATAGAAAAGTTGAAGTTCTCTTCTGAATTTTACCAAAGAGCACAACTCAATTCTAATTTCACCAGAGAAAATAAAAAGCTTCCACTTCAGTTTTAAGTTCACCAAGACATAAAAAATGTAAAGTTCAGTTCTAAATTTTTCCGTAGAAGATAGGAAAAGTTATACTATGATTGCGATTATTTTCCATGAAGATAAAAAGTTTCACTTTAATTCTAAATTTTCTTAAATTCAATTCCGACCTTTCTCAAAGAGTCAAATTTAAATTTCTGTTCCAAATATTTTCCCGGAAGAAGAAAAGGCCCAAGACATAAAAAATTTAAAGTTCACTTCTAAATTTTTCCGTAGAAGATAGGAAAAGTTATACCATGATTGTGATTATTTTCTATGAAGATAAAAAGTTTCACTTTAATTCTAAATTTTCTTAAATTCAGTTCCAACCTTTCTCAAAGAGATGAAAAAATTTAAAGTTCTGTTCCAAATATTTCCCCGGAAGTGAGAAAAATTCTGTTTTTTCATTCTCAGTGAGAAAACCATAAACCACGTGGTTCTCGTGGGACTATAAGATAGCTTTCTACTCCTTTTAATAGTATACACATCGATATTTCTTTTTTATTATGCCTGTATCCAACTGGCTTTGCAACTAGTTAATGCATAATCCTTGTTCTAACTTTGACGAAAGAAGAATATTATTTGGGGTGAAAAAAAATAACTGTCATGTAGTAAAATTTCGGTTGCTTTTCGTGGTCGTTACAACTGCCGTACCTAAAAAAAGAAACAGAGCAAGACAACTATTTACTAAAATAGAGTGTTAAAATGGTTCTGGCGAAGCAATGACAAAGGTGTAATTTGACGAATTATGCACCCACAGTCGTGAGATAGCCTTAACTCGATCTATGCATGACATTCCCATTTTTTGGTAAATATATACCAAATCATATTATTGAGTTAGGAATAAAGTGAATACACCATTCGATGCCTTTTTTTTATGCTGATTACGAATATAATAATCATTTCTATCGGAAATGAATTTTAGCCCCCCCCCCTATATATGCCAATTCAGGGTATATATTTCTACATTAGGGGGGTGTGGGTAAAGTTTCAACTTACCTCCCATTTACATCAGAAACAAAATTCAGAAACAATACATCAGAAACCCGCAGAAACCACACCGTTCAATATACACGTCGTACTTAATAAAACGCATATGACACTCAAATCGCTTAGAGGGTTTGAGAAGGTGGTTGATAGCAAATCTCTCTTGAAAAACTAGATTAGTGTCGTGATATTATTTTTGTTATTTTGTTGTTTATGTTAATACATAAAACATAATGCTCGGAATTCCAGTCGTTTTTGCTAAAGTGAAAATGACGTTCTGGTTTTTGGAAGTCCTAGGGGACAGGGGTAAATCTCCAGCATTTTTATTGGGGGGCAAGAGGGGTCCATATCTGGATAGTCAAAGGGCATGGGATGTATAATATTTTTCTCTCTACATTATTGGGGGGGGCAACTCCCCCCTTGTCACTCCCAAACGACGCCCCTGCTAGGGAGTGATAGCAAAAACTCCTGTTTTCAATAATTTATGTTCCTTTCAAGCTTGATTTGATTAATAATTTTAATTTAAGTGTGCTTAAGGACCCATTAATTAATTTATATGATAATTTGTTATCTTTGTATTTGATGTTGATTTTAATTTCTATTCGTCATGGGTTTTTCTTTATTCATCAGCAGTAATTTCTGCTCATTTTAAGGTTGAATTGTTTAAGAGACACATCAGTGCTCTACCATGAAAAAAAAAGGATTTCCCTTGTTGTTCAAGGTGTAATTCTGGAAAGCTGTAATTCTACTGCACAGGACTTTCGACTATGCTGACTCCAGTGGGTCACTTCATTCCGATGTGACAGGGGTAAATCTCCAGCATTTTTATTGGGGGGTAAGAGGGGTCCATATCTGGATAGTCAAAGGGCATGGGATGTATAATATTTTTACTCTCTACATTATTGGGGGGGGCGCAACTCCCCCCTTGTCACTCCCAAACGACGCCCCTGCTAGGGAGTGATAGCAAAAACTCCTGTTTTCAATAATTTATGTTCGTTTCAAGCTTGATTTGATTAATAATTATGTTCGTTTCAAGCTTGATTTGATTAATAATTTTAATTTAAGTGTGCTTAAGGACCCATTAATTAATTTATATCATATTTGATGTTGATTTTAATTTCTATTCGTCATGGGTTTTTCTTTATTCATCAGCAGTAATTTCTGCTCATTTTAAGGTTGAATTGTTTAAGAGACACATCAGTGCTCTACCATGAAAAAAAAAGATTTTCCTTGTTGTTCAAGGTGTAATTCTGGAAAGCTGTAATTCTACTGCACAGGACTTTCGACTATGCTGACTCCAGTGGGTCACTTCATTCCGATGTCATTTTCTAGGGGCAATTGGCTCAAATTTGAAATTTCCATAAATTTGTTTCGCAATATATATATATATATATATATATATATATATATATATATATATATATATATATATATATATATATTAATCTAGATAATAGTTACCATTCCTGAATCAGCATGAAATGACAATTTTTCTCCTTCCACATGTTTTTTTCATAGACATTTAAAACTTTTGGTCACTGTGGGCCATGATTTGCTCTTCACTAGCCTGCAGCTATCACTGTAACCATGATCCACAATGAAGTTCTATGATAGATATTCATGCTAAAAACCTATTTGCCGCTCTGAAACAAATAGACAAGCGCATCAATCTCCAAATAACTATTTCCACTTGATCACTTCTACAGATAAAGCTTTAGAATATATTTTGTCACCTTTCCCTTTTGTTAGGTTTATCGGAGTAAACTGATTACAATAATGAAAGAGTCAGAGTTTCCATTTTTAAATAACATAAGGTGTGAGCTAATATGATTAATAGTAATTATAAATAAACCTTAAGTTTACTTAACAGTTATTTTGTTCAAGAATGCAGCTTTGTAACTCTTTCTCTAAAGAACTTCGATTACTTTTTAATATCAGTTTATAAAGATTTCTTGATTTTGAAGTTCTAAGCTATCTATTTTATTGCTATTGTTCCACAAAATGTTAACAAAAAGATACAGTGCTCATGTTAAGAAACGTACTTCAAACATTCTATTTTTTGCCATTTCTGTTGCCACGGAAATAGTTCCAGGAATCTTGACTTTTGCAACTCATCCGCTCGATCATACTGTTTACTTAGCAAAAAGCGTATTGGACAACATGGCAATAGTAAAAAATCAACCGATATATATATATATATATATATATATATATATATATATATATATATATATATATATATATATATGTGTGTGTGTGTGTGTGTGTGTGTGTGTGTGTGTGTGTGCGTGCAAATTATATTAAGAAACTTAAAGTTTTGATAGTTGTCATTATCGTCAAGGCTTTAACCGTGCCCAATTATTAATAGATGTTGCATTTTTAGTAATCTTAGATCATTTAGAATTAAGCTATGGTTTTCTGTACTAGAGAACAATGCCGATTGAAGAGTCAAGATTTTAAAAATGGAAAACCCCAGTATAAGTCAGGTGTTCTTTTAATGCATTGAAAATGGTTGAAATCTTAAAAAATATCTTTGTAGGTTGCCCAATCAGGAGATTTGAACAAGGATCGAAGGAGGAGTATTGCTAACCAATGTGTAGACCTCAGGTGGCTCAACGCTGCGTTGAGTTTATAGTAGCTGTAATAGTATAACCGTACAAAGTCAAAATGCATTAATTTTAGTAAACCTGTTTAGGAGCAGCTGCAATTTTCAGTTACGAAGTTGTAAAAATAGCTAAAACTTGGCAAGGATAATTAAAAAAGAAATATTTGGGGATTTCACAGACTTCAAGAATCGACCCAAGGGGATAGATTACTATATATTGTCCATTGAACTTAGAAACTGTTCGATTTTGGCTGGCCAATTAGAGAAGTTCGCTTGACATACATAAAACAAAAGCAAATAATTGTCTCTGCTTTAGTTAGTATGAACACGGCAAATACGCAGGGTTAGTGCTTTCAGGGGCATGCCCTTGGAAACCATGAGGTTTTTACGAATTTTCGTGTGATTTTCAAATTGTGTTTCCAAAAAATGTTGCTACTTTTTCTGAATATTTGAAACGATTTCCCTCCACCCGAGGTGAATTTCAGGGTACTTGTACATTATATATCACCCACTGCTATACACTGTACAAGGAAATATTACAGGAAACCAGACAAACGGGTATTTGGTATATAAATGGATCGCAAAGCGTGATTTGTTGTTGCGTTTAAAATATTTAAACTGCTGTTTTTTGGGGTTTAGGGGGGGAGGTACCTAGATTAGATTAAGTTCCGTATTTAATATATGCTATTCTTTACCCCCCCCCCCTAATGTGCAAATATATAGCCCAAATTTGTTTCTAAACCAAAATATTTTCATCCTGTTTTATTGCATTAACCAAACTTGACTTTTTTCGTGTACAGCGGTGGGTGAGATATAATGCACAAGTACCAATTTCAGTAGTCGATTTCTTGTTTATCTGAGACTCAATTAAGATTTCTCTTACGGCACAAGAGGTTTTTAGCGTCCTTGTCATCAAGTTGTCCAATTTTACCCAAGAGTTTGACTCAGCCACAACGATTAGTTCGAAGCTTCATTTAGTTCTCGGCCGGGAACGACGGAACTGTGTGTCAATCCTCTCTAAAACATAAACATATCATTGTCCTTAGTATTTCCGCTTAATTTTGTTTCTTCTGCCAAGAGTAATATCGTATTTATTGTCAACAAGGATAATGTTTTTCAAGGGAAAGAATATTTCTTGGCATTAAGTATTTTGTTTATTGCCTTGCCTAGTTAGAACAAGATTCCCAGAGGTGAAGTGACATTGAATTGGCGGAAAATGAGTTCTTTTTTTATTGTCTTTTATGTGACTTAAGACCTAATTGATAAGGAAATATAGCCATATTTTAAAACATGAAAGGAATTATGTCTAGTTAAAAGAAAATAGTGGAAAATCTTTCCAGGCAGTTCTACATAATGGGGAATAGATTAGTGTCTCAAGTTGCTTGCATATCCCGCGGGATATGCGGGATGCCATATATATTCCGCGGGATACCATAATTAAGTTGATGAACCTAAGTTTTTCTGTGGGCATTTCGTCGCCTTAAAGCGGTTTTGCCGAATCTGTTTTTTCAAAACCCCGAGAAAAACGAGTTTGAAAATTTTGACGTTTGTATCTCAGAACTGGCTATAGCTAGAGCGTTGATTTTCTGACCATGTAACCAACTTTCGTTCATCAAATGAGCAACTTTCGGCGAAACAGACCATGCTGCATGTGATTCGGTAAAACTGCTTCGAAGAATATGCAATTCGGTAAAGGAACTGCAAAATACAGGCAGGTAGAGAATTCTTACAGCAATGTCAGTTAGACCATTCGAAAGAGAATTTTTTTTTCGGCAAGATGCCGTTCGTAACTCAGTTTCGACAAAATTGTTATTTTCGGCAAAACCATTTTCAGGTTCTAGATATCTTGAGAATCAAACGAGGTTGGAGAAAATAGACGGGATCGATTGACCGAGCTTGTTTAGTTTCAGGGGTTGGGCTTAAAGTTAGATAACAAAGGTTACATAGCAACTTTTGATTTTGTAATAACTAACTTGGAGTATCATCATTGCCGTTATTCTCTTACCCTGGGTATTTTTTCCACATTTCTATTCGTTAAATCTACGGAAAGGGATTTGCTTGTAAAAAATGTATTTTTTTTATTTTTATCTTCTGTAAGATTTCCAGAATTATCCGCCCTATATTCCGGACATGAAGCTTAATATAAGACTTGATTCAAAGTAATTGAATGTGTACTTAATATTTAAAGTATTTGTGCTTTCAATTTGAGCAAGTGAGCAATTGAGATTTTGGTACTGGTGCATTATACGGGCACCGCGAAGAGGTCTGTATCAAGGAAGCTAGTCATGAAACCCGTCAAACGGGCTATTTGCAAGAGATTGTTATAGATAAACGATTGCAAAGCCGTGGTTTCTCAACGAGTTACAATATTTAAACGATTGTTTTTGGGGGTTTAGGAGGGGGGAAGGTACCTAATAAAGAATGAGAATCAAATGCTACAACATCACTCCAGTACCGATCTGGGGAATCGTTTTATCCTATAGGACATCGTATTGAACAGATTGTCGTAGAAATTCACACAGCTTATCCAAAAGTAAATATTAGGTTCTACAAACCTTTGTGATAAAGTTTTGTTTTGGCCTGGAGTTACACCACTGTGATGGGAACTCATTAAAAATGCTGATTATCAGATTTGGTATGTTTAGAATTCTAGTACGGGAATTTTCAGCTTTTTAGCCCCTTTGTTTTGAGAGATAATGCCCCTCCTTCCTTTGATTTTGTGTATATACTTATACACTCTTCTAGAAATACAACAAACTTGTGTCACTCAAATTTGGTTATTGCGAGTGGCAGTACCACAATATAAAAATATATCTCTGTACAAAATGGAAAGACTTGGAGAATCAAAGGCTCCATTTTTAGATACAATACTCTTAGAGATCCATGCATGGACAACTGTAGCTCGGTCTCCCCTCAACTTGGGAACATACCACATCTTTTCTCGATTTTTTTTTGTGGTGGTTTTAAGGCAGTCAGTGTATAGGCTACATTTTTGGCTAAAAACATAATTTAGAAACACTAACAACTGTTTTCGAAAGTAAATACCATTAGTATAAGCTTTTGTAAAAAAAATAATTGTGTTAAGCAGCGGTGCCACTACAGAAAAGATTAACTTTTCAGAAACAAGTACTACTAGAAAACCGACCTAGAAAACCGATAGAACCGACCTAGAAGCTAGAAAACCGATAAACGAATTATTAAACTTTACACGTGTAAGAATCCATATTTTGCGAATTTCGGCCCCTTGCAGTGTGATTTGAAGAAATACGGTCCCTCCCCTATGTCGTGCTCTTTAAAGAGCCAATGATGGATGGTTAATTCAGTACTAATGCCATAAAATTTACAAAAACCACAAGAAAGCAAGATCTTTTTACGTTCATCTTACCTTACTGTCGATCCTCCATTGTTCAAAAGACTCTGCATGAAGCCAAAATCATCAAGTCCATTATTGTTTAACACCATTATATTTTTCCTTGTTTTTGTTCGGCTGTGGGACATCATTTTGCATCATATGACGATGGCGACGCAATATTAAATATTTATTTTTGACTCGAATATAGCCATTGTCTTGTCTTTTCTTACTTTTTCCTTTGATTAACTATTATTATTATTTATTAGAAACCTGTCACAAAAACGAAAAGGAAAAGGTACGGAGTGCTGGAAACGGACGACGAAAAAAGAAAATACTGTCATATCATGCGGGAGATTAAGCAAGAATATAAATATACACAAATTACATGATATAAGAATTAGTGACACGATTGTAAACAAAATTAGAAAAATTCAAAAATAAAGGATTCAATATGTGGGATATTATGCTTCTTGTAGAAGAAGTAGATTCCAAGGGCCTTTTTATTTTTACATTCCAAGGGTCCAAGGTTATTTTTATTTTGTTATCTTTTTATTTTGTTTCTGTATTAAGTGAACAACATCAAATAGTTGGTCAATTTATAAGCAATTTATTCATTTGTTTGGAATTTCTTGTCTATGTTGGATATCTGAGCAAATAATTTGCCAAACAGATGAAAATCAAGTGGTTTTTAAGTTGACTGGATTGAGTAAGAATTTGATTTTGAAAGGAACTGTGTAGGGAATATGGGAAGAACAACATAATTAAATAAGGGTGGTGGGTAGCTACAACTGAAACATATTCTTAGAAACGGCAGTGTACCCCGGTGAGGGGTCTGGTTTTTTACCCACTCCAAAAATGTTAATTTCGAAGACCACACTACCATTTCATGACGATAAATAACAGTTCGGCTAGGGATAAATCCTTTTATTAGACAGTGAAAAAACAATTAAAAAAAATATCCAGTATATTTTTGATGTTTTTTTTTCACTGTCTAGTAAAAGAATTTATCCCTATTCGAACTGTTATTTATCAAAAACAAATTCCTTGAGCTTATAGATTGGTCGTTAAAATACAGGTCAAAAGACTGTTTCTCCTAAAAGACTTAAAAAAATTATTAGACTCCTAATTTAGTCTTAGAAATAGAGAAAAAAATACCCTTACTTCCTCCTCGAAAAATTTCGGTACTGTTTTGCTTAATGGTACACACCGCAATAGACTCCATAGCAATTTAGCATGGAGACCCGTAAAGCGGGTAATTGCTATTGATCGCAAAGCGTGGTTTCTCATTGAATTTACAATATTTAAACTGTTGGTTTGGGGGGTTTAGGGGGGGGGGGAGGTACCAAGGTGAGGTTAGGTTACGTATTTAATATATGCTATGCATTACCCCACCCCCCTGATGTGCAAATATATAGCCCAAATTTGTTTCATAAACCATTATAACCGGTATCTGTCTCTCCCGTTTGACTAGTTTCCCTGATAGTCTATAGCGGTGTGTACCATTAATTAGAACAGTACTAAAATTTCTTTTTGTAAAATCCTCCCGATAAAAAATCATGGATTCTGCCTGGACAATTGCATGTGAGGCAGAGGTAGGCTGAGGTAGGACGCTTGATATGTTCAAGCTTCAGGCTTGTGAGAATCGACCTGCACCCTAAATGTCTTTTGCATAATTCAGATAGCGCGCCTTTCTGAAAACACAGACAATATATTAATTCGGCACCTTGACCTTGAAGCTTGAATGTTCAATTTCAAGACAAATTATGTCTAGAAATTTTCAGAAGTCTGTCTGCGGATCATTCTTATCTACCTCCTATATGATATTTCCTGAAACTGTATAGTTTAGAAAATAAACCCTTATAACATTGTATTCATATTTTTAGTGCTTGTATTTTTCAGAGACTTAGATGTTGAAAAACTAAATAAAAAATAATTCTGAAACCGAACATAAATTTCTGACGATTTCCATATGTTTGCTTGACATGCTCAGACACATACGCGTAAAATTATTGGTGAAATTTAGGGAGAATTTATGAGGCTCCTACCCCCCTATGCAGGCCTGGTTAGGCTTCTCTCATTTCATTTTTCTCTTTTCTTTTGGAATACCAAAGAAGTCTAAAGTTTCAGCAACAATGCATTGTCCTAAGTTTTCAGCAAAACGTGAGCGAATAAGCGAGAAAATTTAGTTAATCTTAAAAATGAGCAAACTTTTGAAAATTGAGTTGATCTTAAAAATGAGCAAACAGTACGAGAAATAATGGGGAAATTAGAAAAAATCAGAATTTTTTAGACAAATAGCCCAATGGATCCCTCTGTGTTTGTCATTTGGCAGGAAGCTCCGATTTAAAATGATTGCTATCCGTATCGTATATATGGCGGAAAATTTAAGTTCCATTTGTCCGCTTCAGGGCTTTATCGAAGTTCTTCGTTCAGAGCACAGTTTATAGACAGTAAGCTTATCGCAGATCATTTCTGGTCTTCGTTCTCGGTGCGAACAAAAAGCTCCTCCCACTTATTTCTGCAGTAGCGGGTTAGTCTGTTTTCGTCAATCACTGAGAAATGGTTACCAAGTGCATTATTCGTAATAGCGGGTTTCCACTTGTTTCCGATTAGATCACAGTCTGACTTGTCTACCCATGAAAAGATCTGACTTCGCTTATGTTTATATTTGCAAATACTTTCTCCAGGACACTCGTATCCCAGTCTGGGTTTTTATAATGGGTGAGATAGAGACCGATCATACTGGATAATTCTATAAACTGTGGTTCAGAGGGAGAATTTTCGGTACTCTTGCATTATATGGGCCTGTCACAAAATAGACAATGGAAACCAGTCACGAAATAGACCGAGACGTGTGATGAAAAACAGGTTTACTCTGCCTTGTGGGATATAAACAAAGGGTTTCTCACTCCAGGAACTATATTTAAACTGTTTTCTTTTGTGGTTTATGGGGGAGGGGGAAAGGTGCCTAGGTTTGGTTAGGTTAGGTTACGTATTTAACATATGCTATGCTTTGTTCCCACCCCTCCACCCCCTAATTTGCAAATATATAGCTAAAATTTGTTTATAAACTATTGTATATTCATCCTATTTTATTTTATCTCATCAGTATTAACCAAAATTGACTTTTTAGAAAGGCCCATATAATGCAAGAGTACCGAATTTTCAACTATGGAAAAGATCTGATAGCAGTATAAACCACCGAAAAGCTAATGATTTTTATTTAATTTTGTGAAATTTGGGTGAGTTGTGGTTGAAAATGGGAGGTTTGTGGATACAGCCTTTGTTCACTTTTAAAGAAGATTTTAGTGTGTAGTTTTTTCGCTCCATTTATGCATTTCAAGCAATAGTAGATGCCCTTTTTTCCTTTTGCCTATTTTATCGTTTCCGGTCGCCGCGCAGTTTTTTTTTTAATACGTCGAAGCTATCTTTTCTATAGAACAAAGGTCCGTTTCATTCTCAAGAGTTTATTTCCTGTTTAAAAGAAAAATATTCCCCCCCCTCGTCCCAGGATGATTAATAATGTAACGTTTCCAAGACTTCTCAACGGCTGTGAAATAGATGATAAATAATTAGGAACTGAAATGAATCAAATGGAATTCAGAATGACTGTCACATTATTATCTTATGTTAGAATTATGTTCTTTGAAACAGAGAAGGCTAGCTAAGAAAATACGATCATTTAAAACGCCACGTGATTACTTTGCACTTATTTTTATTTTTAGTGAGGTTGACGAACACCATGCATTTTTTGCATCCAAAAATAGTATATGATTTTTTTTTGTTAAGACGTAAAATAGCTTCGTTGAATGTAAATTAAAAAAAAAACAGGATAATTATAAATATTGTAGCTATGTCAAGCAAGGGGTTTCGTACTTCTGTCGCGAGTGCACAGCCGCATCTCCCAAAATTCTTTTCCCAAAATCGGAGCTCTCAACTGCCGGTTCACGCACCTCTGGGTTTGCGGTATGGGTTTTAGGAGTTATTGTTCATAATTTACTTAAAATGGTAGCGCATAAAATAGTGAAATAGTAGTAAGCGTTTACGCGAAGTCTTTGTAGTCTTTCGCAAATGAGGTGCAAGATTCTGACGTGCAAGATGATTCTAAGGGGCAAGGACCTGTAAATAGGCTGGGTATCCCTATCATAAATGTACTTTAGAGCTACCTGACCCTAGCATGCAATAAAAATTGTGGTCATAAGCATGGTGAACGATGTAAGTTGAATTAAAATCTAAAGTTCAAGTAAAATCTATAAAAAAAACAAGGAATAAATGCAATTAAAAATCGATACTACAGGTCAGATCAGTGTGTGATACCAATAAACTTGGTTAAACTGGGGAGAGGGATAAGCCCAAAATTTATTCCTTTGGTGTTGCTGTTTCGTATTTTTCACTTACTACCATACAAGTTCTTCAAACTGGAAAGAGAGTCGCGAGATTCAGGAAACTTACACAAATTTCAATTCTAAAATTAGCCAATTCTGAGCATTTCGTTGATCAGAAACCAAAATAACCTGTAAAAGTTGGCAAAATACTAAGTACAGTCTCCCTCTTACATGTTTAACATCATTTAAAAACATTATCAACCCTTTCTGTAAGCAATTACGGGCAGAAGTTGTGAAAACGTGGAGCCCATCGAATCGATAGTAATAAAATGGGAGTTAAATAAGGGTGGAGGGGGCATTGCAGAGAAAAGAAGAAGGGAGAGAGAGAGATGTAAGGGACAGAAATTGAGAGGCAGGAGAAGCATGAGGAACATCAGAAAATTCAAACTAGCTAAACGGCAGCTGCCATAAATCAGAATGCAAAAAAATATAGAATATGAAAAAAAAAACATTGAAGGAATTGAAAAGGAGCATCAAAAGAAGAATTTCGATTAACATTGCCTTGAATTGAATTCTGCTGGTAGAGCACATTATGACTAAATATAAAACCGCTGAGGCTGACAAAAGAGTATCTAGACTTTACAGTGTAGTTTTGAACATAAGATAGCTATTGATAATTAGTGGAGTTTAGTGTCCCTCGAATCGATCAAGTTTGGTATTATTCAGTTTTTTTTTTTTTTTTTTTTTTTTTTTTTTTTTTTTTTTTTTTTTTTTTTTTTTGCAGTTCACATTGACAACAATATTATGATAAACAGGGCTTAAGACCTTAAAAATGTCCTAAAAAGTGTGACAGGAAGTACTTTTTGACATTCGCTACCGTGTGTCGCCTTAAAGTATGGATTCTAATTGAGTCTCATATTTGTGTATATGCACGTAAGTAGGGGACTTTCCATTCCTGATTCTGGGAAAACGTCCGTATTTTTTCTGATTTCTCCCCTGTTTTCCGACTGGCCATGAAGTATGTGATATCGCACTATTATCGTATCATATATTATTATATATATATATATATATATATATATATATATATATATATATATATATATATATATATATATATATATATATATATATATATATATATTCCCTATACATAATGTCCCTGAAAGTTTCAATTCATTCCTCTAGCCAGGAGACAAAACAGGGCAGGCCTACTAAAACTAGCCTATAACTTTAGAAATATTCTTTTAAGAAGAGAAAATAATTCCCCTCTTCAAAGAATTTCATATTAATATTTACAAATAAACCGGTTTCCTATAAATGCATCTTCTCTAGAGTTACAGACACTTGTAATTATATAAAGTAAGGTATCAGCATCATGCGCCTACGTAAAATTCTTTGGTACTGGTGCATTATACCTAACACGCGAAAGAAGTCAAGTTTGGTTAATGCTAATGAAATAAAATAAAATAGGATGAATATATAATAGTTTAGAAACAAATTTGGGCTATATATTTGCACATTCGGGGGGGGGGGTTGGGGCAAAGCATATCATATATTAAATACGCAACTTAACCTAACCTAGGTACCTTTCCCCCTCCCCTAAACCCCCAAAAAACAACAGTTTAAATATTGTAAATTCAGTGAGAAACCACGCTTTGCGATCAATTTAGATAGCTAATACCCTATTTACGGGTCTCCATGTCTGCATTCCTTGGACAGTCTATAGCGCTGTGTTAATGCACCATCCAGTACCGATTCTTTTTTGTTGGGTGGGCAATAAAAAAAATTGTTATTTTTAATAAGAAGTGCCCAGAAATTTGGGAAAATTATGGATTTCGAGGGAGCCAGGCCCCGAGCCCCCTCCTCTCTCCTTAGTACGCCTCTGATAAACGTACTGATCAGAGGTTGCAGATACTCTAGTTTAGAGATTGAATTTCTTAGTGAAACAGTGGTACCTCCAGAAGAATGTGGAGCTTTTTGTAATGAACATTCTGTGTTTATCTAGCCTAGGCTGAGGACCTTTTTATTACCCATGCTATTAAAAGAAGAAAAAACATTTGAAAGTCCAGTTCATTTGAGATATATTATGTAATAGGCCACGAGTGTTAAAGAACTAAAGGCGTTTCTTATTTGCTTTCAGTGTTTGATATCTTGGTTGTTGAAACTTTTGATCTTGTTTCCTTATCAACGAAAGCTGTGTTTAGTTTTCCGAGTCACGACCTAGAAACATAAACTAAGCTAAATTGACGGCTTAACAGGTTGTTGGTTATTTTATATATTTTTTTGCATAGTTTGATCGTCTAGAACCAAAGCATTAAGTGCGGCCAACAAGTATTAAGCAATCATGGTTGTTGTTGAGCTAAATGGAAAATAGATGGGGCATAGTAGGTTTTGAACCACAATAAATTAGTTTATGGTTTTGAACCTTCACGGGTCACTTAGCAGACAAACCTAAGCATGCTCAAATAGGCGGGAAATATAAGTATGCTGTAGAGAATTGACAAGGCTTTATGGCAAACAATTAAACAGAAGTCTAAGAATACTAAATTGAAACAAATGAAAAAATGGACGTTGAAACCGGCAACATAAAAAAAAAGTAAGAAGACAAATCTAAGATATATTGTTATCGTAATTTTTAAAAGGTTGCTGAAATGATTTTGATATTAAAAACTCAGTTTTTTTAGCTATTTCTACGAGCGAAAAAAAGTAAGTTTTGGTACTGGTGCATTATGCGGGCACCGCGAAGAACGTCAAGTTTGGTTAATGCTAATGAAATAAGATGAATATATAATAGTTTAGAAACAAGTTTGGGTTATATATTTGCACATTAGGGGGGGGGGATAAAGCATAGCATATATTAAATATGTAACCTAACCCAACCTAAGTACCCCCCCCTAAAACCCAAAAGACAATAGTTTAAATATTGTAACTTATTGAGAAACAACACTTTGCAATTATTTATCTATAGTGGTCTCTTGCAAATAGCCCGTTTGACGAGTTTCGTGACTGGTTTCCTTGATACAGTCTATAGCAGTGGGCCTGCATAATGCACCAGTACCTAAGTTTTTTCAATCATTGACAGCGCAATAGCGCTGCTCATAGGCAGCGCTGCCTAAGTAAAGAACGATGTTGGCACAATGTATTATTGATTTTTTTCTTTTTTTTTGTTTCCATACCAGTGCACTTCGTATCGAAGGAGTAGTCGTAGAAACTTCAAAAAGGGCTCATTCGATTGGAAATTGAAATGGCTAGTGCCCTTTTTAATAGTCAAAAGTGATTGGAAGGCAACTAACACCCTTTCCACACCCACTATTTCCCCAATCACATCTAATCAAAATTTTGAGATTGCCATTTTGTTCAGCGTAGTTGATTTCCTGATAGAAATTATGTTTTTGAGGAGGACACTCCCTCACAGCCTTCAGGGCAAAGGTTGTAAGTTATGCCTTGTGGGCATATAAGGTTTTTATAGAAAACGTTGTCGTAGAAACTTCAAAAAAGGCTCATTCGATTGGAAATTCAAAGGGCTAGTTCCCTTTTTAATAGTCGAAAGCGATTGGAGGGTAACTAACCCTCCTCTTACGCTCACCTTTTCCCCAAACACATCCAATCAAAATTTTTAGATAGCCATTCTGTTCAGCGTAGTTGAAAGTTCCGGAAATTAGGTCTTTGAGGATGACAACCCCCCCCCACACAGCTTAGGGAAAGGGTTGTAAGTTATGCCCCGGGGGCATATAAGGTTTTTGTAGAGAGGACTGTCGTAGAAACTTCAAAAAGGGCTCATTCGATTGGAAATTGAAATGGCTAGTGCCCGTTTTAATAGTCGAAAGTGATTGAAAGGCAACTAACACCCCTTCCACGCCCATCATTTCCCCAAACACATCCAATTAAAATTTTGAGATAGCCATTTTGCTCAACGCAGTTGAAAGTTCTGGAAATTATACCTTTGAGCAGGACACTCCCCAGAGTCTTCATGGCAAGGGTTATAAGTTATACCCTGGGGGTATGTAAGGTTCTTATAGAAATCTTCGTCATAGAAACTTGAAAAAGGGCTCATTCGATTGGAAATTCAAAGGGATAGTGCCCGTTTTAATAGTCGAAAGTGATTTAAGGGCAACTAACCCCCTCTCACCCCCACCTTTTCCTCAAACACATCCAATCAAAATTTTTAGATAACCATTTTATTCAACGTAGTTGAAAGTTTTGGAAATTAGGTCTTTGAGAATGGTAACCCCTCGTTTCTCCCACAGCCCTCAGGGTAAGGGTTTTAAGTTATGCCCTGGGGGCATATAAGGTTTTTATAGAAAGTGATGCTATAGAAACTTCAAAAAGGGCTTATTCAATCGGATATTAAAAGGGCTAGTGCCCTTTTTGGAAAGGGATTGAATGGCAACTAACCCCCTCTCACGCCCACCATTTCCCCAAACACATCCAATCAAAATTTTGAGATATCCATTTTGTTCAACGTAGTTAAAAGCTCTGGAAGTTAGGTCTTTTAGGATGGTAACCCCCTCAGACCCCTCAATGCAAGGGTTGTAAGTTATGCCCTGGGGGCGTATAAGGTTTGTATAAAAAGTTGCTGTAGAAATTTCAAAATAGCTCATTTGATTGGAAATTGAAATTGCCCTTTTTAATAGTCGAAAGTGATAGGAGAGTAATTCAGCCCCCTCTCACGCCCACCATTTCCCCAAACACATTCAATCAAAGCATGGAGATAGCCATTTTGTTCAGTGTTGAAAGTTCTGGAAATTATGTATTTAAGGATGACAAACTCCCTAGTGCCCCCATGGCTAAGTTTGTAAGTTATGCCCTGGGGGCATATAAGGTTTTTATAGATAGAGTTGTCGTAAAAACTTCAAAAGGGGCTCATTCAATTGGAAATTGAGAGGACCAGTGCCCTTTGTAACAGTCGAAAATGATTGGAGGGTAACTAAACCCCTCTCACGCCCACCATTCCCCCAAGCTCATCCAATCAAAATTTTCAGATAGCCATTTTTGTCAACGTAGTAGAAAGTTCTGAAATAAGTTTTTCAAAGAAAATTAAAGAACTCCATTAAACAAAAAATTAGCAAAAACAAAATCAAATAATCTACCAAGCGTGAAACTACACTTTACTGAAAAAAATACAAATGAAAGTACATTGTCAGTTTAATATACATATAGTTTAATTTACATATTTAGTAATCAAAATGTTAATATTATTTGATTTATTAAAGTTATAAAAGTAAAAACATTTATATTTTTTTCAGTAAAGTGCAAATTATTTTCTGGCCTTGGGAAGGCATAGTGGTTTTGAGCCTAACTTATGTTAATTTCTGCTCGTTTTGACTCGGTCATTTATTGTAATTTCTGTTGTTTTTTTTTTCATTTATTTATCCATGCTGATTTGCGGTTGGGTGGATTATTTGATTTTTGCTCATTTTTGGTTTAATGGAGTTCTTTACTTTTCTTTGAAAAACTTATTTTGTGGAAACAGTTTTTTTCATTAATTCAAGAAAAGAGCGACGTTAAAGCTTAGAACGAGAAATAAATCCCTGAATGGGTGAGATCTGTCGCTCTCCTCTGTAAAACACAATGGGTTGTTGGCACTTGGCTGAAACGATATATTTTAATTTTTTTTTCCTCTGTTGAGAACACGAAAAAACTTGTTTTTTTAATCGATGAAAGATTTGTTGTTACCGATTGGGCATCTGTTTGACATATATTGCAGATTGAACCAACCTATAGAGTGTCTCAATTTGACATAAATGCAACATAGCACCTTTTCAATTACCGCAGCTGAAATGCCTCAAGGCTTTACTAAGGTCCTCAGAAAATATCTTGCAGGCCATTCTTTTTAACGTCTGTTTATTATGAACATAAACATGTTGACATGTATTATAGACATCTATTATGTATTATGAATATATGTATTATGAGTTTTAAATGCTTATGAACTTTTGAGAATTTTTTTCAAGATCAAATTATGTCTGCTGTCAAATTATCGTCAGTATTGCTTTGATGCAATAATCCTGTTTGATGTTCAATTCGAAAACATTATTATTAAAGACTACGATTACGTCTCAAGTTATGAAAATGTTCTCGAGGAAATGTAATTGGAAAACTGGGTACTGTTCTATCAGATGTAAGACATGCGATAATGCAAGTTTGGTTAATGCTATTGAAATAAAACAAAATTTGATGAAAATATAATAGTTTAGAAACAAATTTCGGCTATGCATTTGCACAGTAGGGGGGGGGGGGTAAAGGCTACCATATATTAAATACATAATCTAACCTAACTTCGGTACCTTTTTCCTCCCTAAACCCCAAACAACTAAAGTTTAAATATTGTAAACGGAGAGATAAACCACTGTTTGCAATACTCGGCATGAAATTCTCCGTTGAAAGAACCTGTTTGACTAGTTCGCATTATCGCGTGTCTTACAGCTAATAAAACAGTACCGAAAACTGCTACCTGAGGTTAGCTAGTGATGTATAAAGTAAAATTGCCGCAACGTGACCATAAGAGGTTTCTTTAAGCAAACACTTCCTCTTAAATTCACAAGTTACGTGTACCATACACCAACAAATAAAACATCCAAGAGGGTGCTGATTCCCCTCCACCTGGTGTACATCTCAGAACGCCACGGGCGCGGCACAGTTTCAGTACGCTTGACACAGTTCCGCCACGCTTGGCTCGCTTCACCTAGTGTACATAATTGTTTGGAGAGAGCGACCCCTCAGAAACGTCCCAATCCATCCTGAGGGTGTGCCCACTTAAAAGAAATCATGTTTGATCGATAGTGTCGATCTAAATGAAAGAACTCATCGAACAACTGACCTCGGAGCCATGTCCTCACGCAGGAATTTATTTGGAGGGTTTGGCGATGTTGAAAAAATGCGAATTATATTAAAGTATCATTTAGAGCCCTCACAGGGTGGCATGTAGGCAGGAACTTATTTGGGTGTACAAGGGGCATTGGAATGCCCCGTTTTTCCCAAATACTTTTGAAAAATCTGCTTCCTCCCTCAATGACAACCGTGAAGATTTAATCCTTAATTGCTAATCGTTTTTTCGCCTCTGAGCCTTTTTAAGAAGTCGAGGATGTGCTATTCGAATACTAGCTCCAAAGGTGTGAAGGCTAGCAGATTGATGGTGGAATCTATGGGAAACCACAAGTATTTTTTTCGAAAGGAATAGGGTGCGTCTCTTCTAATGGGTTAGCTTTCTTTAGATTTTAACGTGTTTTTTAAGATATTCTGGAGGCGGAAAAAGTCCCAGGGAAAATTCTCTTAGTCATGCAGCAACAGTAGCCAAAAAGTATCCCTTCCTGCTGCACACGACTTTGCTCGTGCACACCTGCGTATCTGCAGCCGAGACATTTGCTAGCCGGTGCAGTTGCCCGCCTATGGTTTTTTTTCTTCCGGCTAAATTGTGGAACAACAGATCGTCTTTACCAGAGCTTCAAAACACCACTCTTACTTAACCCCTATTGATAGGCGTGCACGGTCCAAATAACTAATAAAGCCCCTCTCGAATAAGTGTCAAATGCATCCGTTCGCTGGCAGCCGCGAAAGGAAGTTGTTTTCACCATAGGATTGTGCTGCTATAACCACATTACTTACTTAATTACGTTAATTGGACATCTTAATTGTTAAAGTAATTTTCACGTTACTAGAATTAAGGTTCTCATATTGTAGAGGTTGCCTTATTAGTTTGTGATTTGAATATGCTTATGTCATTTCGAATTTATAATGTTGTCAGTTGCCAAGACAGCAGAATGAATAATCCGGCTTCGTAGAATGCTTGTTTTTTAGTAGTTACCTGTTGAAAGAGTTATTTGATGACCTTTGTTTAAATTTTATTTGGCCTTTGAACTTCTTAGTAAGTACGGTGTTTTTCAAGTTAAATGATGGTTTTTTGCTGCTGTAGACCTTGTTTCTCCATACCATGAAATCTGAAGATAAAAGATAGAATTGGGAAATAGTTTTTTTTTTTTTATATTTTTAAAAATAATTTACAGACACAAATTACAAGCAAGTCCTCGGGAGAATGATTCCAGGCCCCACAAATCGACGATTCTGCATTTTTTGCATAGATCTTGCTTGAATCTTAACCCTGTCAAATTACGAGAATCGATATCGAAACGATATGTAACGATACTTGATGATATATAGCGAACTAGAAAACAAATAAATTATTAAAACAGCTGTATATTGAATAGATGCACGTTCAATTATTTGGCAATTCTTTTCACATCGGATTGGAGTCGATAAACGGTTGATTACACAAAACGAAGTCTAATTTATTAACATCAAATTTTCATATGAAAGGATTAGACCAGAGGGTAAGTGACACATGCTAATTCTTCCGTGAATTACCGTAATTCCTGAAATCTCATTTTCCCTTTGTCCCATAGATAGGACTGCTTTCCCTTAGGGAAAAACGAACGATTTTCGTGCTGCTTGACAGGAAATGGCTTTGCTTTTATGATCAATAAAATCAGGAACGTATTTAGGGAGGGGAATCCTTTGGGGCCCTGCTCCTCTCCTTAATCTGTAGCCTATTGTTTTTTTTTGCCGTGGCTGCTGGCCCAAAAGTGACTTCTAACTTAACTTTGAGAGATGTTTCACATCACTGGAGAAAATCACTAATTTTGAAAACTAACTTTTTTTGTCAAAATATAGCCAAATTATCGAACAATTTATCCCTGAATTTACACACAGTTTTGTTTTGCAATGCTTACAGATCTAAATTTTTTAGCTTTAAAGCAGACATACTTCAAATGAAGCTAAACAAACAAGTAGATTTTTTTTTTTTTTTTTAAGAAAATTGTTAAGAATCACTACAGGAAATAAATATTCCCAAGGAATGGGAAAAGAAACCACTGGAATGGTTATTTATTCTAAGGGTAGTAATCTGACTAGTGCTTTTCAGGTGAGTTTTCAGGCTCGAATATTCCTGATTAAAGTTCGAGGGTAAAATTCTATTGTTATATTGGAGGATCTGTCTGAGATGATATTAGAAAACAAAGACCCGAAATCTTTGAGATGTTTTCGTGAGAGGTACCCAAAACAGAAGCTTTACAGAGGAGGGATGAAGAAGTAATACCCATGCGTACTCGCAACTGCGCAAGCATTTATATGGCGGGGATATGGTGAGAAACTGATAATGAGACGGAAACTGATAGAAAATTTCTTGTCCATATTCCTCTAAACATTCAGAAATGAAAATACCCATTGTCGTAGGATTCTTTTCGTAGGAATAAGTTTATTTTTAAGTAGTTTCCCAGGGGTGATTGTATCGAACTGAAGGGAAGGAGATAATTGTATAATTGGGAGGGAGCTTATTCAAACCTAAATTTAAAGCTCTTTTTTAAGTGACCGTACGGATTGAACCAGGGAAAAATCTTGTTTTTCTTTGCTATTTTAGGGCACAAAACTATGACTTTACCCCAAAGAGGATGAATTTGTAATCAATCGAAAATTCTGAAAAGCTTATTGATTTAAAAGCATGAATAATTATATTTTAAACTTTCCAGTTGTAAAAGAAGTAATGCCACACGGTGGCAGCACTGGATTCAACCAAGTTGATTCGTTTAATTTGTAATGAAATTAGGCTATGTTTGGCGATCTGTAATTGGGTATTAGCTATAATGAGGGGGGGATGAGTCATCGTTTAGGTGGGGGTAGGGTAGATTCCTTAAAAGGTACATTTTAATGGGCAGACTGCTTACTCTTCAGGAGGCTTCAGATAAATGTTAAAAGAGGTAGGGGGGAAGTAGGAATTAATTAAATTGTTTCTCTATACAGCTAAAACTTTGCATTCCGATTTCTATCGGCACAGAGGTGGAAAAGGCAAGGCAGGTCATCATCAGCCCCGCCAGGAAATTTCTTTGGGGTGGCAAATATTGCAAGGAACTTAGTTTTCAGCAATTTTAAATGGTGTTACGTTCTTTTTCTACTTATATGAAGTATTTCAATGTATTTCAAGTATTTCAACAAATGTATGTAATGTATTTATAGATAAGAAAATCCTATTGCATGGGTTGTGATGGCTTCAGTTATGTAGAAGATCGAAAGTCTCACAGAATTTCCATCAATATAAACAATAATAGGCCTACTCCTTTTCATCCAACCGAAATTCTTTTGTAGTTTTTATATTAACAAAGATTTTTTACCAAAATTACTATTCATCGCCAATTTCTTAAGTATATTCAAATTTTATCCAAAATTTTAAATTTAAATATAGGACGGTACTAATGCACGTTCAGTTATTGATTTACATATTTTAGAAGCAATTAACCAGAGATTTAAGGGACCGGTACCTCAAATTATATCTAGGTTAGGCCTGGGTATGATTTGGAAGACAATCAGAAATTAAACAAAAAAAAAGAGCTTTTCAACTGAAAGCATGGAACAGATTTGAAACCTATTTGAACAGATTATTCTATATATGAAGGGGGATGTCTTCTCCTTAGCTCCTTACTCTTTACTGTGAAGTTCGGCTTTTTCCAATTTTTTCTAGAAAATTTGCATTTGGAAAGATAAGATTTTTCAAAGCACTAAAGATACTTTCGTTTAATGAGCAAGGTGTTGAGAAGGGGGTAGTCCCCCTTATATACGGAGTAATTTATATTTGTTTCTAGATTTAAACTTGCTCCTTACTTTATTTGAAAACCCTTTTCTATTTGTTTAATTACATTTCATTAAACTGTAAAGGTCTATGAATGCAGTACTTTTGGTACCGCAGAAAAAGCAACAAATATTTCAGTGACCTCTGTTTGGATTTTGATGGGTAATCAAACAGTTCGTAGTAATGAACTGTAAGTAAGGGGCGACCCGGCCCAATAGTAACTAAAACTCTAGAAAACAAAACTTTTTAAATTTTGATACCAGTTGATATATCAAAAGAATTGGCTTATTATACTGATTTCGAATATATAAGTTTCATTAAGTTTAGTCTTACGCATTAAAAGCTACGAGCCTGAGAAAATTTGTCTGATTTTCTAAAAAAGGGAAAAGACCCCTCGAAATTCTATAATTTTAATGAAAATTACACCATCAGATTCAGTGTATAAAAAAACCTACTGTACAAGTTTCAAGCTCCTATCTACAAAATGTGGAATTTTGTTATTTTTGCCAGAAGAAAGATCACGGATGCGTGCTTATTTGTTAGTTGTTTTATTCCCCAGGGGTGATCGTATCGACCCAGTGAGCCTAGACCGTCAAAAGAGGGCTCATTCTATTGGAAATGAAAAGTTCTAGTGCCCTTTTTAAGTTATCAAAATAATTGGAGCTTAACTAGGCCTCCTCCCACTCCACCTTTTTCCCGAAATCGTTCGATCCAAAGTTTTAGATAGCTTTTTTCTTCAGCATAGTTGAAAGGCCTAATAACTATGATTTATAAGAGATAAAATGGCCCCCTACAGCCCCTGGGGAAAGGTATTTAAGTTATAAAATTTACCCATTGTTTTATTTATTATTGGGAAAATACATACATTTTTCGGGCGGGGAGGGGAGGAAGAATTTTCTGCTGGGAGGATTTTAAACGGAGAGAATTTTCCAGGGAGAGGGAATTCTCAAAGGGGTGAACTTTTCAGGGTAAATTTTAAACTTGGTGAATGTGCCAGAATTCCTATACGAAATTTCTTTATGTGTCTTGCTTTTTCTCTACCGGCCCAGAGTAATTACTGCACTAATTACTAATAAACAAGTAGCAGCTCATCATTACCACTATAAAACAAAACTTCCTTTAGACTTTAGGAAACTTAAAAACATTTTTTGAGCCTCAGCATTGGCTGATTGTCACAAAGATAAAGGGCCTATTGTAGAGCTCTTCTGGGGACCAGTCATCATCGAGAGCTGTCGAATTTTTTTTTTTATTAATAATAATAATAATTTATTTTCAAAAAAGAGGAGAAAAATCAATCACTAGCAAATCAACCAAAAGCGTCGCAAATTTGTGGTTTGACCGTGAAATTCGACTGAGAAGACGGTGAAATTTTATGCCCCTTTTGTCCATGAGTTTGTCAATATACTAGTTAAATATGTTATACTAGCTAATATACTAGTATGTCAATATAACTAATATACTAATATAATAGTAATGTACTAATAATGTAATATACTAGTAATGTAATATAATAATATACTAGTAATATACTAATAAACTAATATACTAGTATGTCAATATACTAGTTAAATATGTCAATATGTCAAAAACGGATGGCACTACAGGGAATTCCTAAAGCTGCCCTATTGCTCCAATCATAATTCCTTTGAGCTCATTTTTCATTTTTCTAGCAGGTAAAGTATTTTTAGATTGTTCTTTCCTGAACTTTAAAAAGAAAATTGCTCAATTTAATCGAAAAATAAAATTCACTAAATAGTTTGACCACACAAAATGCAAAAGTGAATAAGAGGTGATATAGGGTGATCCTTTAAGGAAGTTCTTCCCCTGTTAAGTTATCTTTAAAAGTTAGGTAACATTTGGTTTATTTATACACATGGCGTATAGCAGGCATGCCACTTAAATTATTTCAAAACTGCTAATGGGCCTAGATGTGCAATGTTTAATGTAAACACTTTTCAGTTCTGGAATATCTCATGAAAGAAAACCCAATAAATCCACCTATTCGACTTCAAAGACCTTTCCTCCTTTTAGATAGTGAATATTCCAGATAGATCCGAAATTCTCAGGATAGAATGCGTTAGTGGTAGTTCTAAGACAATGGCAGCATTAGGTTTTATTGAATAGGGGAGGCTCAACTATGGAGAAGGTACTTGCAGGATCCTTCAATAAATATAATCGCATTTTAATACGATATTTTATTATTTGGTTATCAGTACTTTAAGGCCTTGTTCAAGACTTCTAAGAAAATTTAACATTGAGGTAAATAAAAAGTTTTATCAACTGAAGTTAAGAAGCCAGATTAAAACTCAAAACGAACAGAAATTATTACGTATATGAGGGGGTTTGCCCCCTCGTCAATACCTCGCTCTTTACGCTGTAGTACGAATTGTGTCCCAATTCTGTAAGAATGACTCCTGAATCACGAAGGTCGTTTAACTTGAATAAATAGTTCTTTTAAAAGTAGTAAAAACAAAACAAAAAACGTTGGCGTAAAGAGCGAGGTATTGACAAGGGGGTGATCCCCTCATATACGTAATAATTTCTGTTCGTTTTAAGTTTTTGATGTTATTCCTTACTTTCAGTTGAAAAAAAAATTATTTAATTTCTGATCGTTTTTTAAATACTACGGGGAAATATGGCGCCCCTCCATGAAGAGGTCCTCCAACGGAGGGGGGATATCTACCCTCCAATATTGTTTCTCGCTTGAAAAGGGCACTAAAAGATTTGATTTTTAGGTCAAATGAGCCCTCTCCCAATCTTCTATGATTACTGGTTTGGTGTGATCACCAATGAAAAAAAAAAAAAAAAAATAAGCCCGCATCCATGATCTTTCTTCTGGCAAAGAATGTAAAAGCCACATTTTTGTACATAGGAGCTTGAAACCTTTACGGTAGGGTTCTCAGATATGCTGAATCTTATGACGTAATCTTCATTAAGATCACTTGATGTTTTGGGGTTGTTTTCCCTCTTTTTCAAAGTTTAGGCAAATCTTCTTTTGATGGGTACCATTAAATATGATGAGTTTTACATATTTTGAAAAAGCATCAAAATCCGATTCTTTTGATGTATCTATCGTTATCAAAACTCGGTTTTTTAGAGTTTCGGTTTGCATTGAGCTGCATCGCTCCTTACTTACAGTTCGTTACCACGAACTGTTTAATAAATCTAGCTCATAAATGCAGATATCAGAATAAAACTAGATTTGACAATCCGACGTCTCTTATCCAACAGCCCTATAATTGAAAATAAAACATGTATTTTCTATAATTTTTGGGTTTCAGTGGAGGGAGCTGAAGTTTCTAGCCCTACCCCTTTAGAGGAATCAGACAGATACTTAGGATGAATTTAGAGGTAGGTGCTCTCGCCCCAGAATCTTGAAACTTTTACCACAATTTCTCATATATACTATATACCTCACTAATTTGTATCCTCCTAAAAAGCGCAACCCTTCCCCGAAATAACTTCCTGCCTGAGTGCCTGTGAGTAATATAATTGGTTTATTCCATAAATAAGCTGTATATTTAACCTCGAAAATGGTGAACAGATTGTTTTAAGTGATCCCAGATTTTTTTTTTATTTATTTCTTTTTTTTGTGGACAAGTAGTTATATTAGACTGAATGAACAAGCAACCATGCCTATTAGCTTTTGGCTAAAAATAATATATCACCAAAGAGGTAAAGAGGTCGATTTAAAATAACATTCTTTCAAAACATGTAAAGCCTGCCGCCCATTTATCTTTGCGTGCCAGAGAACACTAATGTCGAAGAGTTGTTGAGTGTGTGTATGTGCGATTGCGCGCTTGCGCATGCTTTTACTGCATGTCTGTGTATTTCTGTAAGTGGATTTTAAGCGCATGTCCTTATCTAAATATTATGGCGTTCGGCCAGTCAGAATTTTTAATAAGAGAGAACTCACATATTTTGCTTGGTCGAAGTTGCTTCCTAGACACTGATTTAAGTTGAGTACCTATAAAAATTGACTTACAGAAATAAACAGCTGTAAGAAAACTCGTTCAATGGAATATAAAGCGTCCAAATGAAAATTGTGTTTGCCCAAGATAGTGTGATTGTCGCCCCTTTAAACTGAAATCGACCTGTTCTTTTTAGCTACCCAGTTTTGTTCGGGTCTGTTTGGAATTCATGGGATTCATCAATTTCGTTTCGCTCCAGGGGTTCTTCACCAGGATTTATTTGGAGGGGTGCATCACTTGCTTTTGTGACGCAGTTTTCTTTTGTTACTCATCTAGAGGTGTAGCAAGTATTTTGTAAGGAATTTTCCTAGGGGATAAAATTTATTTGAAAAGCTAAATTTAAGCTTTACTGAGAAGCCAAAGTTGGCATATTAAGACATTTTTAATGCAGTATCATGCTGTTTGACTCAAGGGTTTGTTTTGAATTTGGACCTGGTACATCTAAAGGGGGAGGGTGGAATTTAACCCCAGCGTTCCGCCTATTATATTTTTCTGCTTCATCTATAGGGCAAGGCAGGTACTTACCCTGGAATATGTTTGGGGTGTGGAGGTTTCAAAATGCAGAAGACCTGCTCGATATATGAAAATTATATTAGGTTACGGAAGACCTCCTGTTTGGGACAATAGGTCTCCCTATTTACGTGCCTGTAGAGTCCTTTGCCTCCAGTGAACTAGAAATGTTTTACTGCCTAGCTCCTTGCATCGAACCCTTGTGGCGCAATCTTATAAATCCCTGCACGTTTGAATGGTTTGCATACAAACTATTTAATAATAAACATAGTTTGACCGAATTTCGGTTAGAATCCAGTAGTTTGAAAGCACAGCGTTTCTTGCCTAGATAATATTAACTAAAAAAACAGATTTTTTTTCAACTGAAAGTAAGGAACAACATTAACGCTTTAAACGAACAGAATTTATTCATAGGCCTATGTGAGGGGGGGGGGTGGTGTGCCCCTTCCTTAACCCTCTCTTTACGCGAAAGCCTTAAAGTTCTTAGAAAATACTTCTTGTTCAAATTCAACGGTCCTTGTGTTTCAGGAGTCGTTCTTAAAAAACTGGAACAAAAAGTCAAACTTTAACGTAAAGAGTGAAGGATGAGAAAGGGGCAGCCCCCATCATATACAGAATAATTTTTGTTTGTTTTAAGTGTTAACGTTGCTCCTTAGTTTCAGTTAAATTTTTACCTATCCAGTTTCTGACCGTTCTTCAAATCATGACAGGTACTGCTCCCCATCCCCCTTAAGTTATTCCTGGAAATATCCTCCCGGAATCTTTTCTCCTCGTGGAAAATTCCTTCCCCCCGCAAAAAATTTCACTTAACAATCTCGTATATTTCAGAATGACAAATACTATGGGTCTATGTAAACAACGGGTAAATTGGATAACTTGCAGCCCTTCCCCCAGTGGCTTTGGGGATGTCATGTCATCCCTAGAGGCGTATTTATTGGACCTTTCAACTATGCTGAATTAAACCGTTATCTTAAATTTTTGATAAGATGTCTTTGGGGGAGGTGAAGGACCACGAAAGGAGCTAATTGCTCTCCAATCTTTTTGTTACTTAAAAAGGTCAATAGAATTTTTAATTTCCGTTCGGATGTGCCCTCGCCCGATCTTCTAGGACAATTGGTTTGATACCATCACAAAAAAAAATATATAAAAAACAACAAATACACACACGCGTGGTCTGAGTCGCTCCTTACTTACAGTTCGTTAGCACGAACTGTTTGAAACACAGTATAAAGATATAGTTTATATAATTTACAATTTATAGTTTATATACTGTAATTTATATACTGTGGTTTGAAATGACAATTTTGTAGAAAGATTTAGTAAATCTAATTTTAAAGCTGTACTATCTGGGGGATTTTCAGCAAAGGGGTGTTTAAGGGACAGTTTAGTTCACACTATGATGCGTGAAAAGGAATCGGAAGGACAACATGGGAAGATATGAAGAAAATTATGTAATATTGAGGATTATTGGATCGTACGATGTGAAGAGGGATAAGAAGCGCATATTTGTATAAGACTTCATCTGCTTCTGATTTAAATTGGTTTTGTTGCAAGAAGATAATTACAAAAACTCAATCCCACTTGCAATGAGTACATCGGCTGTGATAATTAAAAGGGCGACATACGCCATCTTTGTAACTTCAGGAATGACAAAAATGAGAAAAGGTTTGTCGGCTGGGGTCTCATGCTGAAATTTGGTTGGTTCTTAAGCCTAAATTGAGACACATGCCGAATATCAAAGTCCAAAATAACAGGGTAAAAAAGGAGACATTTGCTCTGCACGTGTCTGCTTTTTGGCTCTGTGATCCATGTCCAAAGGTGGCATGTCTATTTTTTGTCTACGTAACTGTACGAGATGTGTTAATTATGACTGCACCAATCGATTCCTCGTGCTAACTTTACCTACCACACATACAAAACCAACCCGAAATGGCATATGTCGACCGAAATGCCATTTCGGTCGAAATCCCCTTGTATTTATGCCATTTCGACCGAAATGGCATATGTCGCCCTTTGCATTATCACAGCCGACATGGAAGGACATAAATTGACAGGAAGTATAAAAATAGCTAAAAAGGAGAGAAAAGGAAGAAATAAGCGTGAGACATGAGGATAGGAAATTTGTAACTGAAACAATATTATGATGTTACACAGCTTACCATTAAAGCCATAAGTAATATTTATTTTATAAAAAAAAAACTAAGGTCATTCTAAAACTGAGCTAAAGCTAAAAAGCCCAATGATTATTCTAAAACTAAGTTAAAACTATTAAACCTAATGTTAAAATCCTATTCCTCAGTTGAGACCTCCTTTCTATATTATAAAAGAAGGACTTCGCAGCGACTTAACCATGAAATAAATCTTTGAACCAAATCTTGTAGCCTTCTTCAAGAGTGTATATTCTCATTCTGCGAAAATATGAAACAGTCAAATAAATATAGATATAGGACCTACCTAGACTTTATATAGGACTATCTAGATTTATATAGAACCCACCTAGACTTTGTTGAATAGAATCAATAGCAAGTGGTAATTCGGGAAAAAAAATCTTAGTTTCTAGTAATTCCAATCGTTCCTTGAAAGTTGAATTTTACTAAAAGCTTTAATAAGGTACATATAACGCTTAGATATCTTCGGCTATACAGACTAGGGATTTTTGTTACTTCGTACTTCCCTAGCAACATTTGACTTAAAACATGTAAATTAGTATTAATCTAACTTAAAATAAGTAGTGAGTAACTTAACCGTTTACTTTGGTTTTGGAAAGTATAAGCTAGATTTAGACCGAGGCATAAACGCTTACGCTATTTATCTTGCATTTATTACAGGCAAGTTCAATAAGTTTTACTGCTAAAACAAATATTGACACTAAACTAAACGATTAGAATTTGTTCGCTTCTTGATCTTTCTTTTTTTATATCTAAGCAATTATTTTGTTCTTAAGAAAACCTCTAAATAGAGAAATTCTATTAGCTCTGTCAGTAGGCTTTCTTAAGAACAAAATAATTACTTGAAAAGAATAATTATGTTGGTTTTGGTAAGTTTAAGCTAAATTCAGATCGAGCCATACAAGCTTTAACTATGTATCTTGTATCGTATTCTTTTAGGCAAGTCCAATAAGTTTTACTGCTAAAACAAATATTGACACTAAACTAACGATTAGAATTTCTTCGCATGTTGATCTTTCTTTTCAAGTAATTATTTTGTTATTAAGATTACCTTGAAAGAAATTATTTCTGTTAGTGGTTCTAACGCAATAGTAGGGAAATATCAGATCAGAGATTCAAACGAGCATCACGGAAGGATTTAGAAGCACGGATATTATTAAACAGACAAACGACACTATCTCTTCAGTAATTTGGAACAGATCGCGATAACGAGCTGTAAGTAAGGAGCGACTCGACCCAATAGTAACTAAATCTCTTAAAAAAGGAACTGGTACTTGCATGATATGGTTCCGAACACTCAAGTTGTTCATCCATTGACGCACTGTAAACCGGTTTCTTTCAGCTTAGCGTGACAGAATAGATGGGAAATATATTTAGGCTAAATATTTGCACACTAGGGGTGGGGGTTGGGGGTAAAGTATTTGGACAGTGTGAAGTCAGAAAACAATTCTTACTTCATAATATGCAGAATAATTGTAGCTTGTACATTTTGCACGCAGAACCGCTATACTTTACCTCCACCCCGCTTAAGGTGCAATTATATAGCCCAAATTTATTTCTAAAGTATTATGTTTTTATCAAACTTAGGTATTTTTCTTTAGGATTAGTCTAACTTCACTACTTGAGTGGTCGGTGCTATCAAGGCCGTATCCAGGGGGGGGGGGGGTCCCCGGTTTGAACCCCCCCCCCCCCCGAAATTTTTGACCGAGTCGAAAATAAGTCGAAAATTAGTAAAACCTAGGTAAAAATCAGTAATATTAGTCGAAAACTGAGTCAAAAATTAGTAACTCCCCCCGAAAAAGTCAAAAATTAGTAACCCCCCCCCCGAAAAAAAATCCTGGATCCGCCCTTGGGTGCTATATCATGCAAGTACCAAGGAATTTGACAGCAATTAATGTATCAAAAGAATTGGCTTTGTGTGTTGATTCCAAATATATTGAATTCATTAAATTTAATGATACCCATCAAAAAACACGAACCCTAGAAAATTTAATGATTTTCGTAAAAGGAGGAAAACACCCCAAAAAGGTAATTTTATTGAAAGTCACGCCATCAGATTCAGCGTATTAGAAAACCCTATTGTAGAAGTTTCGAGCTCCTATCTACAAAAATGCAGAATTTTGTACTTTTTGTCAGAAGAAAGATCACGGATGCGTGTTTGTCATTATTATTATTTTTTCCCCAGGGGTGAGCGTACCGATCGAACCAATGGGTCGAGAAATCTAGAGAGGGCTCATTTGACCGAAAATTAAAAGTTCTAGTGCCCTTTTTAAGTGGCCAAAAAGATTGGAGGGCACCTAGCCCCCTAAAAACTAGCCCGTAAGTTGTGCAATTTGCCCATTGTTTACATATAGTAGACTATTTGCTAATGATAGATATATGGAAATGTTTTGAGGGAATTCAATGCGGGGTGAATTTCCACGGAGAGAATATCGAAGGGGAGGAAAACCTCCGGGGTAACTTTCCAAGTTATATTTTACATGGAGGAGGGGGATTCCCTGGTATGATTTGAAAAAAACGGCCAGGAAGTAAATGAAAAAACACAACAAAAAACAACAAATCGTTTGACTGGATTTCTATTAAATTTAGCATAAATTTTCGTTTGCTTCAGTTTCAGTGCTGCTTCAGTTTGAATGAAAACTATCTTAAAGAACTTTAAGAACTTGAGCTTTCTTAAAGTTAAAAAACATTAAGAACTAAGGAACTTGAAGGGAATCGCAGAATTTTTTTGTGCATTGAAATGAGGAAAAACCTGAATGTTCGTAACTAAAAGTAGCCTACACTTGTTTTAAGATTTTTCTTCAATAATTTATTCCCCTAATCCTGAGCGCCGCTAGGATCTTTTCCTGGGCCGAATGCTACTAGGAAATTTATTTTATCGAGATTTAATGAGAATGTTTCTCGTTTTGATTCTTTTCTAATGTCTTCTTTTTTACCAGTAGCGGTCATTGTCCCCTCTTTCTTTGGCGTTCATAGCCTTAAAGGTTAGGATTTTGTAAGGTTAGGAGTTAGAAAATTAAAACCCGTTTTTCGTGTTTAAAAATTTTGTAATATTTTTAGATTTTTATAAGGTTTTGTTTACAAGATTTGTTGTAAAACAAAATTCTCTCAGCTGGGGGATTGATTTTATCCGGATGCCCTCGGTCTGATTTTGCCAGTGAAATTGCAGTTTTTAGAAGCCAAATTTATTCTAATACCTACACTCACAGCTTTAAATGGGAGAAATTATCTTAAAAAACGTCAAAGGATCTCGTGAAAAAATTTAAGTTAAACTAAAATAAAAAAGAATATCATTAAAACCAGATTGTGATGGATAAAAGGTTAAATATTGGAGGTTATTGAAGCGTGAGTTTTCCGTTTCTTTTCATTTTATTGTTGTATAGAGTTAAGGTTGTTTCCTCTTTCTTTATAGGTCTTGTTTATTAAACTATCGTTTTCTTTTCCTTTTTTATCCTCATTGATAAAGGCAGGACGTGAAACCGCAAAAGACTACTCGAAATTTTATTATCATTATTGGAAAAGTTTTTTTTTTTGTTACTTTTACACTTTCTTATTGGATCATTTTTCAGTTTTTTCATTTTGCTTTAATTGTAAATGGAAAAGCAGTGGGGTCTGAAAAACTTAAAAAAATATATATAAATCTGAAATTTTTTTTTTTAGTTTTAGACCCCTCCCATGAAAGTATCTTCTTGTCTTCGAGCACCTGTGTATGCACTGACTAATTTGGAATATTAGTTCTTGCTATTTGGATTCATTGTTGCTGTTGTTATTGTAGTTTATCATCATTTCTTGATCTAAGTAATAATAAACTCTTATTGACATTAGAAAGCATAAAATTATATTTATCTGTGTGAGCTGATGAGTGATGTTTTTACAATAGGTAGTGCTAAAATCTATTTTTATTTCCTTAGGAATACCTAAAAATGCAATATATGGTTTCTAAACGATTTAAGGAGCCGGTTTGTTGGCTTAGGACTGATTTAAAAAAAAAGAAAAAAAAATGTTAAGTAATATTTAAAAATGGAGTGTTAAAAAACAGTGTGGTGGTTCTTTCTGTACTTCTTACAAGGTGACTCGTGTCAACTTTTAAAGTAAACAAGATGAAGATGCTTGAAAATGAAATTTGCACGAAAAATTTGAATTTAGGACATGGAGACGTGGTGTACATACATTATGTACATACTAGTGATGAACATAAAAAAGAAAATCTTCATTACTGCATATGGTTTTTCCAAATTTGTGGTTTCGAAACATTATTTACTGTTGTATCTTTTTCTATGGGGGCGTTCCTTTTGAAAGCCGAGCCGGTCCAACACCTTTTTTAATAATTTCTTATCAAAATCGGGCGAAACTATTTTAGTCGAAACAACAAATTGAAAACAATTCAAAACCCCATTGTGAATAGTTACACACAGGGCAGGGGCAGGCATGTAGGCCTACCGGTTTTATTTTTAGTCGAGGGCAATTTTTTATGATTTGGCTGAGAAGTACCCTGCAATTCGGGGAGATTTAGAATTTTCGGGAGGGTACGAGCCATCTTCTTGCGTGCGTTCCTGCCCATCTGGGGAAAATAATTCTTTGATTTTTTCAATCAGTTTCTGGAACTTGCCCAGTCCCAATTTAACAACAAGACTTCATTGTGCCATTCTGAAATGGTGAAAGAAAGCTTTATAAAGCCAGAGATTATGCATATTTTATGAAAATTATCTGTTTTGGCTAAATCACTGTTTTCATGACACGCTGTCGCTAATGAATAATTTGGATTTCCTGTTTCTTAAGAGTTTATGGCAGCGAGATAAAACAGGGTTTCCAGTAGTATTTACCTGTTTATATACATATGCAATATATACGTCGTAATTCAGCATTTGCTTGTAATAAACCGAGCTTAGTTTACTTCATTTTGATTCATCTTTTAAAATACATCGTTTGCTAATTGTTGAGTTTTGCAATATTCAGTTACGACAGCCTTAATAACTTCTTTGTTTTTTGGATAAAAATTTTAGTGAGTTTATCCACTTATTTATCCATTTTAGCCTCTTAAGTTGAGCTCTCTATTAAACGCACAGTTAAATTACAGGGGCAAAAGTTGATGCGTGAATAGGTCTAATAAATAAATAACTTTTTAAGCTATTGTCAACATAGTTTTTGGACACCATGTTAAAATAGTATGTAGTTCTGTATTTGTGATTTTACGAAAAAAATACGATTTTTTGTATTCATTCGAAAAAAAAGAGAATAAAAATGACAAAATAAATAATTACGATAAGATATTGGCACAGTATATAAATAATAGATATTATATTATCTTTATACAGTGGATATTAGTTAATACATTTTATTTTGATGAAAAAAATAGTCTTTTTCACACTTCTTAATAGGCGAACCTTGTTGTTTCTGTCTTGCTTAAGACCCACTCACAATGATATTTTACTAATGCCAAAATTTAGCTAGCAGTAATTTGAGCCAATCAGAATTTCTCAGACAAGCCGAAAATCCTATGAAAAATCCAATGTCATTTTAGTAAGAATTTGTCAAGATTATGTTTGTACCTCTCTTCCCTAGAGGTCGGTCTGGATGCTACTTTCTCTCCAAGAGTAGTGGAAAACTTGAGGCTTATATTTTTTTTTTTTTGAAATCCAAACCACCCCTTCTCGTAGGAAAAAGCAGCTGACATCCATTGATAAGCGTGTGTCAAAATCCAAATGCAGTCGAACCATGGTTTGGCTTTATCTGGATTTTCACTGAATCACTGTACTGATTTATAAAATTTGACAGGTTTAGGCGATTTGCTGTCGACAGTTCTTTTCTGAAGTCCAAAATTACTATAGACACAAGGAACTGCATTATTTGAGCGGCTATGGAATTTTAGTTTGCTGCCTATCCCTAGAGTGTATCAAGGATTTTTGTTCGGGAGGGGGTATTCTTTTCGGGGGTGTTTTAAACAAAAAACTTCAAAATATTTCTTGAGGCCTATATGCATTTTTGTTTCTTTTTTTTACGGTTTAGATATTTTTTTGGGGGGGTGGGAGGGGGGGGGGTCAAAACTGGTAACCCCCACCTCTCCCCACTGGAAATGGCCCGGGTCTACCCCTAGATGTCTTTTCATCTAAGGGTATTATTTTTAAAGTTGTTTTCAATTTTGGATTCTTTGGTTTCCATGTTACGGCAGTTCTTGGGATTTTCGCTTAAAGATGTATGACTGAGTATTTGGAAGTATTCAAAGTTAGAAACTACTATTAAGACCGAGATAGAATAACCAACCCTAGACGATATCTGCAATACTGGTAGATTACTTTGAGATTGACTCGCCTAACTATCATTAACAATTACAAAACCTGTAGAATGAAATCTTTTATTTACAGCAAAAAATAATAAGAAAATTCATTATCAATCTAAGAAAGACCCTTTTTATGTACTTTTAAAGTAAAATTTGTCTTTGATTGTATTAATCATGGATGTGATTATGTTACCAATGAGGATGCAGGGTTCCCAAAACATTTTTGGATCAAAGTGTCAGAATGATCAAAAAAGGGATACTCTAAGTGTCTACAAGCAAACTGGCGTCTTAGCTTGACTCAACCTCAAATTAAACGCCTCTACTTCTAACTGCTTGCTTACGTTGTATTATCAATTCAGTGACGTGTTGGGGGGAGGGGATCAGTTGTGTGATTATAAGCTCAGCCGCTATGTGCATGGTGTACTCAGGGTTTAAAAATTTACCAGGTATATTTGAGTTTCAGATGTCAGGTGAGGAAGAAAACGCCTGGTCCTGCTGTAAGTACAAGTGACGTGTTTGTCAAGGTTAAATTTCAGACAGGGTTGTCATTTTTCCCAAAGTAAAGACGAGAAGTTTGCCGGTAAGTTTATACTTCTTCATATAATTTAACCAGGAAGAAAATGAATGCATCACTTGATGCCTTTTTATGCTCTTTCCTCATATAATAATCGCTTCTGGGGCAAAGTCCATTTTGAGCCCTTAATTGGGCTCATAACAGCCCATAGAAAACAAAAGTTTAAAAATGCCTTTCTGAAAATAACTATAGTCAGAAAAATTGCCATTTATAGCTGATTCCGGAATGATAATTATTGTTTAGATAATTAATAATAAGTCTTATTATCATTTGATTTTAGTATTAATAGAAAAATTTGAAAACAAATTTGCAGGAATAAAAAGAAAACTGAAATCCCTTGAAAAGGCGTCACAGCTAAACAAAAAGTACACCATTGGAATTGCTGTTGTTGAAAACCCTAAATAAGAAAATTACAGACTCCAGTTTGAACAAAAAAGGAAAATTACATTTTTCAATGAGTAGCACTGATATGTCCTCTTTTTCTTTTATTGTTGTGTTTTTTTTCTCTCTTTTTCTTTGTTGCTAGCGGGGTTCTTAAACATAATAGAAAGTAGTTATAGGGCTCATTTAAAGCAAATTTTCGTGTCTTATTATTTTTTAACTATTTTTAAACTTTACATTATAGTCTTAAGAACTGGGGACAAGAAAATAAGCTACCTTTTCAGGCCCCATTAAGGGCTAAAAACGGAGTTTTCCCTAGAAGCGATTAGTATATTTGGACAGAGCATTAAAAAGGCACTAAGTTATGTGTATTCACTTTCTTCCTGCCTAAATTATATGAAAACGCAGAAATTTACCAGCTTACCTTTAAAACAAACAAAAATCCCCGTTTAATTAGAACTTAAAAACCAGAAAAGCAAAGGTAGCTTTTCGCAAGATAAGGGCAAAATAAAAAAAACTAATAAGGGTTTGTTTTGAAACAATTCTCTTGAAAAAGTCGGTACTTGAGCATTATATGGGCAGTTACAAGGAAACCAGTCACGAAAAATCCGTTTTGACAGGTTAATTCAAGACACCGCTATAAAGTATTGGAATGCATAGCGTGGTTTTCATTGCTTATACGATATTTAAACTGTTGTTTTTTGGGGTTTAGGAGGGGGAAGGTACCTAGGTTAGGTTACGTATTTAATATATGCAATACTTAACCCCCCCCCTAATGTGCAAATATATAGCCCAAATTTGTTTATTATATATTCACCCTATTTTATTTTATAAGCATTAACCAAACTTGACTTTTTAGAGATGCCCATATAATGCCCAAGTACCAAAAAGTCTTTAAAAAGCGGTGGCAACCAAATTGGATAATGTGATAGAAAAAAACAATAAAAGTGTTGTTTTCAGGACCTGTGAGCAAGGCCGTATCCTGGAGAGATTATGGGGTATGACCCCCCCCTCTCCTCCGAAATATTTGTCCGACTCTTCAAAACTTAACAAGAATGAATATAAACATATTTTTGAGGCGTTTTTAAAATCATTTTTGTAAACCCTCTGAAAAATTCTTTACCCCCCCTCCCCCTTAAAAATATCCTGGATACGGCTCTGCCTGTGAGGTTGATGCAGATAAGGGGAAACAAGAGAACATGTGGTGCTTCACTTTCAATTATCGTCATTCTCTAATTCCATGTCTAAGTTCTTTACTACTTCATAAATCATTCCATATATGCTGGTAGATAAGCAATAAACAACAGGTTTTTCTTAGCTGCCGGCTATCTCCGTTGATAAATTGTTGAGATATGAAAATTTAAGTACCAAAGAACCTATTCAGCAAGCATATCTTTGTGGGGTCATAATTTTTATACAGATGTTTGATTGCATTATTTTAATATGTAAGGGGTATAAAATTAATCTGACCATTATGTTGTTCTACTGACTGATTGACTCTTTTAAGTTGTTGAAGGTGTAGTTATGGCAAATTAATGGTCCTATGTCAATTCTAAATTCTTGGTCAACCTTCTTAAGACCATAGGCGGGCGTGCCTTGTTTGCTTCTCATTACAGGCAATCTAACGGTCTTATGTCAATTTTAAATTCTTGGTCAGCATGCTTGAGACTCCAGGCAGGCATGACTTTCCAAAAACAAACAAACGAGTATGTGTCCAATAAGAGAGTCATGCATACTCCTGCCATTTACCCATGCCCCAGCCATTTAAACATTTGCCTCTCAATTACTTGGACTATCTGTCTTGGCTTTTCTCTGTCTGCAATTAGCCATGTCTTGAACCTACTGCAAAAAACTTGATAACTTCAATTCAAAATCAACATAGTGATAGTAATTTGAAAATGCAATGATCAAAATGTTAATCTTAACTGATTACACATTGTTGTTGAACTATCTTCTAAACACGCATGGGCATAAACGGCAGTAGCCTGGGAGTCCGGCTAATATAGGAAGAGTATAAGGGAGGATGTTGAACCCTCCCTTCCCTTCAATGAACCCCCCCCCCCCCCCACGCTTACCGCCCAGACTAGTGTTCCCTGAAAGCATTAATCTTATTAGCCAGTCGGTAATTGCTACTGATTGCCTTTACAACTTTTGAACTTCAAATGTTGTTGTTTAAACGAGTATTTTCGTTCTCGAAACGATGTGATGAAAAAGACGAGGTAATAATCACATTTCTCTTATACTTGGACATCACACTCTTGAAGCACTGAGACACAAGTCAAACTTTAATATGAACAGTACATGGCTAAAGGCAACAGTACATGGCAACAGTACATGTTGTTGTCTAAACGAGTATTTTCGTTCTCGAAACGATGTGATGAAAAAGACGAGGTAATAATCACATTTCTCTTATACTTGGACATCACACTCTTGAAGCACTGAGACACAAGTCAAACTTTAATATGAACAGTACATGGCTAAAGGGATAGGCTCTGTTTGGGAGGGAATAGGGGGACGACACCCCTCTTTGATCAAGAATTAAACAATTTCTGGAATGTGTCTCATAGTGTGGAAAAAATTCTTGTATTTTTTCCGGCCCTGTCCACAAATTTATTGGCTCTTGACCTCCCCCTCCCCAATAAATTTAAATAATGTCTTTGAACGAAAGGGATAAATTTAACAATAGACTTGGCTTCAGATTTCGTAGTAATGACTGCACTATGGGAAAAAAAGGAAAAAAATATCGTTTTACGCTACTAAGTTGTGTTGAAGTTTTTGTAACTTCTTGCAATTTTTTTTTTTACACGGTTATTTTTAACAACTTTAGTAACTGTTTATTCTAATAATTAATCATAAATATGTATTGCAGGATGGATATAACAGCATAGTTCAGTGTTTTGAGGTGACTGTGTTTTAATGAATATGAGAAAGGAATCGTCAAATAATGGTGACAAAACAAAAGAAAGTAACGAAAAGATGACAAAAGATCAACCTCCCAGCCGAGGAGGTACCCCCCGCAAAACGAGAAGCAGCTCTAGTCCGGCAATAGATAAGGATGAGGAAAGTACGTCAAACTCAGCTGCCGAAACGAAGAATCGTGACAGCTGTGACAACAGCTCAACAGAAACGACTGAAGAGGAGGAGGTTTTGACCGAGGAAGAAATTATGATTAATTTACATGGGAAGAAACAAGGTATCCGCGGGCGGGCTTGGAAAAATGGCGATGGAGACTACTTGCGCTTCCTTTGCTTAGATGATGGTTGTGACTACAGACCTGGAGGTATGCTTCTATTTACTTCGCTTATGCTACAAACATGCTCGAGTATAGTCGCTTGTTTATAGTGGGGGGAGGGACAATTAAGAAAAACGGAAAACATGCGCATTGTGTGAAAAATGTAGGATCTTGCAGCGCAGATTGTAAAAATTGTGTGAATTCGGGAGGGTGCGGGTATTGGCCACCCCTTCCCTTTGTATGTTCCTGACTCAATACTTTGGAAGCGTTTTATTTGTTTTTCTGTTTCAGCCCGCTAGGTTTCTGTGTGCAATTCCCTCAAAATCCGGGTCTCACCAGATTTTGAGTTAGAAATCCTTTGAATTTTTAGTACGGTTTCCTTTGAAATTACATTTTAACAAATAGATTCCGGCAATTCTCCCCCCCCATCCTCCAAATATTAAAAAAAATCAAAGAAATTTAAACTTTACCTTTTGTCTGGGCCTAGTCGCCCCTCCTTCCCTTCAGACCCCCTCCCCCCGGATAATTCCCCCTTGGGTAATTCCGGATGTTCATTAGAAGGAAAATAGAAAATTCTACTCACCTGTTAAGTCAGAGGCGATGCTATAACGTTGCCTATAGTAGAGAGTCACAAGGGATCAATGTATTACTATTTATTTAGTTTTTCCCAGATGCACTTCATATGGAAGGGTGGTAGCATAAACTTCGGAGGGGGCTCATTCAATCGTAAACCGAAGGTTCCAGTGCCCTTTTTAAGATCCAAATTGATCGGAGGGCAACCACCCCCTTTTACACTGTTGTTAGGGGGGGGCAGATGCATCAAAGGGTGCATTTCAAGGCCAAAACATCCTAACTCTCATTTGAGCCTTCAAGTAAATACAAGTTTAGTACTAAAGAAGGGAAGACGGTGAAGGTATATACTGATATTTAATTCTTCTTGATTGCTGGGAATATTTCTGGTCTACGCTATTGTTGTGAAAGTAAAGAGTAGCATTAAACCCCAAAATTAGCAGAATTTATTCTGTATAGGAGGGGCTGTCCCTTCCTCATCCACAACCTCCTCCTCATTGTCGTAGAAACTTCGGAGGATCCTCATTCAATCGGAAATTAAGAGTTTTAGTTCTTTTTATAAGTCGAAAGTGATTGGAGACCAACAAGCCCCTGTCCTAAAACTGTTTTTGATATCTGGTCCTTTCATTACCGCTTAGGACATCTGATCGATATTTTGAGGTACCTATTTTGTGCTTTCTCTGTGGCTGCTCAATTTTGCGTGTAGGGGAATTATTCAGGGGGATTTTTGGGGGGGACGCTGGCTCCCTTATATCTATAATGCCCCTCTCCTTCCCTTCTTCGAATCAGCATAATGGGCGGGGTTTTGACTGGATGTGCACCCCCTCTAAGCGTTTATTGCTATTTCTTGGCTGCAGCGACGGTTGCATCCTAGTAAAAAGCGAGCCACGATACACAGTTACAAAAATGGTAAATGTGTTTAAGGAATAAAATTCCAAAAAGAAAAATAACACAAACGGTGCTTATTCAGGAACGATAAGTCTTACCCGGATTCAATCTCATGATATTTGTAATGAGAAGAAACGTGTATCTGTTGTTGGTGTCATCTCTGAAATTACTGGGGATTGGAGGCTAGTTGGGCCTTCTTATGAGAGGTATTATAAAAGGAATTTCTCGATATGAATGTATAATTCGTTTGTCTCTTAGCATCGTGCCAAATGCAGCGGTATCATGTCGAACTGGACGTTATTATGATAGGCAGGGCAATAGCGCTGCCTATGAGTAGCTTTATTTAGCTACTTAACAAATGAAGCTAAGGGTTTAACGTAAGATTCTAGGACCTATTCAAAGGGCGATAATTAAGGTGTACTAAAACCGCTTTAATCTTCTAACATATCCTAAAGCCAGATCTGGTGTGTCAAAGCTACTTTAGGGTGTTCTTTCGATAGGAATTGAAGTCTAGTTAGAATCTCTTTGGATTTATCTTATTGAGAGAATCGATTGGCAGGAACACAGTCCTAGATAAGCTGTTTTCGAACTCGTTGGTCCTTTGACTTAGGTAGACACAGTCCCTTATTTTCTTGGGACTATCTTCCTGCTCAAGGATCAATATTTCGTTTCAATCGCAAAACAGTGTCAATTGTTTGAACAACAACCAAATAATCAAACGATTACCCAGCAGTAGCTTATATTGCTGCTTGGCGCTTTGTTGTAATATTAATGTCAGATCTAGAGGGAAAGGATGGCGACCGCTTTGACGCCTGAGCAGGTTACCTTTGACGCCTGAGCAGGCCTACTCTCACATTTTTAATGAGTCAGTCGAGCGAACAAAAAATAAAAAAAAATACGCTGCTGCTCTCCTCACCCCTCTTCTCAAAATCCTGGATATACATGCAATATTCTGTATATTTCTTAAATTTCACTATACGTTTACAAAATAGCCTACACTGTACATTTCACTGTTTTAAGCCAAGTTATAGGTTAATGCTGTGTCGTTTTCCCGTTGTTCTACTTATACCTTAATTTTCCGAGGATGAGGCTGCAAATTCTCATTGGGCACCTTTTTTTTTTAGCGTGGTCTTTGTTTTTTGCTTCGCAATTTTGATCCCTGTAGAATCTATATGATGAATGAACTATATGATGACGACCAATTTGTATTAGTAAGATTAGATACCTTCCCCTGTGTCTGTGCCTTTTCACAATGCCAAGCTGGGATATCTGGGAATTGATTGGTGAGGTGAAAATCACCCTTTCGTCGCCACTACCATTGAAACTTAAACGGTAGTTTGCATTCTTCTAATAGGTTCTGTGAATATGGGATGAATAAGGAAGTTTTGAATCGTTTCCTATGGGTATTAAGTAGCCCTGTTTGATGTATTTTGCATTTTTGGCTACAGGTGCTTCCTGTCATCAGGTCACTGATGAAATCAATTGACACTGACATTAACTTTCTTTCCAAGAACTCAAATAATTTAAATGAATCGGAAATATGTTTCAACATGTCATCATAGCCAGTTTCACATTTTCAACTTACAACTATCAGAATTACGAGCTTGGGTGCAGGGACAAAGCAAAAAACTGGTTAAATATGTTGGGTACTTATCAATTTAGCTGGAACGCACGCGATATATTGTATACGGAAGATGCTTAAGAAACTAGTCAAAAGGGTTTCTTTCAATAGAGAATTGGATAGCAAACCGTGGTTTGTCATTACGTTTACAATATTTAAACTTTTGTCTTTTGGGGTTTAGGGGGGGGGGTACCTAGGTTAGGTTACGTATTTAATATATGCTCTGCTTTACCCCCACCCCCTAAGGTGCAACTGGTACTGTTGTATTATCTGTGACACACGTTAGAAGTGAAGTTTGGTTAATGCTAATGAAATAAAACAAAATAGGATAAAAATATAATAGTTTAGTAATTAATTTCGGCTATATATTTGCACATCAGGGGGGGGGATAAAGCATAGCATATATTAAATACGTAACATAATCTAGGCATCTTTTTTGCCCCTAAACCCCAAAAAATTTAAATATTGTAAACGCAGTGATAAATCACTGTTTGTATCCTCAGCATAGGAATTGTCCGTTGAAAGAAGCCTGTTTGACTAGTTTCTCTGGCATGTTCAATGTACAATATCGCGCGTGTGTTACAGATAATACAGCAGTACCGTACAAATATATAGCCCAAATTTGTTTGGGGTCCAGCAAAATGACAAGTACCATATTTTGTTAACATTTGGGAAATCGTAAAATCTTGATATTTTGTTGTTCCCGAGCACCTTCCCCTTCAGTCTATGCTATGCAATGAATATATTTATCATTTTCACTGCTATTATACAGGTACATGGGGGCTATGAGGGTTTTCTCTTGGGGGTAGATGGAAAACCTAAAAAAGTTACTTAGCCTAAATTAAAAAAAATGGCAATTTAAAAGCAATCACCGGTGCTAATTATTAGATTGTATATTCTTTAACCCGCTATCGACCACACTCACTTATTTGTGCATTATTTATTTATTAATTTGATATAGACCTGTGTCGTTAGCTGGACAGTTTACATGATAAGAGATAATTGCTAACCAGGGTCGGATCTAGGACTTTTGTTTAGGGAGGGGCAACGGCTTGTTCATTTAATTTATTGTTGTTGTTGTTTTTTTTTATACTGAAGTTTTGATGAATGCGGTTTTCAATTTACTCTGTTCTCCTATTGTTTCTTTTTCCATGAGAATTGCTATGTTTTTATGACATCTTAATAAATCATCCATTCAAATACTAATCTGTCAAAAAGTCAAATAAACGACATAAAGATGACGCTGGATCCCCTCCAAGATCTTTATTTAGGGAAAGATTTTATCTGAGCAAAGTGGAAAAGGACACTGGTACGAATGGACTTCGAGAAAGATTAGAGAATATAGGTTTTTCAAATGGAATCAGAGGGATCATTCAATGTTTGACAAAACGTTACAAAAAACCAGTTGAGTCAATTTTTGGGCCACCCCAGTCCTTGAAAAACATCCTTTTGAATTGGTTTCACTGTAAAATGCCCTTTTTTGTATTTTCGTTGGAAAAATTGAAACAACAACAATTTTCTCCCCACTTCCAATTTCCGTGAACTGATGACACTACTAAAATCAACTTTTTCGTGCGATCTAATACTGTCGTAACCACTGGAAAGACAGAGAAGTAACTTTGGATAAATTTTCTTAAAGATAGTTATTAAGCATCTTTAGTGAAGTAAATCCATCAGATTGAAACATTATGAAAATATTATTAAAGTTAAAGAGATACGGATACATTTGAGACTTACAAAGTACGTTGACAAGCCTAATAAGCCCTTAGTTACTTCACAACCGTTCTCAGTGAATGTCAACCTTAAGTAACTTCTGTGTTAACCTTAAGTTACTACGATTTACAACCTGGAATACACCCAAAGAGCGACTTTAAAACTTAAAAGGAATAATGTTATTCCGCTCTTAACATTAAAGTTTGACTTTTCTGAAAGCGTTTTAGAACGCAACAGATGTAGCCAGTTGTAATTGTAAATGATTTATTTATGGCTTTGAGTTTGGAGTATTTGAAGTAAAAATTTATATTGTTTGTAATGGGGTCCGGTGTACTCTCCCCGGGAAAATTCTCCATGGAAAATTCTCCCCACATGTAAAATTGAGTCGCCAAAGGAAGACAAATAAAAAGAATGAAGAAATGAAGGGATTATGGAAATTCTACCTATATTTCTAAATACATATAAAATATATTGTGTAAAAATAAACAGTTTAATTAAGGAGCGACTAGGCCATTAGTGACCAAAACTCTAAAATAAAAGAAGAAAATTTCAATAGGAATAAGTGCACTACAATATATTTTATGATGATTCCAAATATACAAAGTTCATTTAATGTTACAAATCAAACGCCACGAAAAATTTGCTTGATTTTCGAAAAGTGGCAAAAACACCCCTAAAAGGTAAGTGATCGTAATGAAAATCATGCCATTTTATTAATTTTATTAAACATATTAAAGAACCCTACTGTGGAGGTTTCGAGCTCCGATCTACAAAAATGAAGAATTTCGCATTTTTTCCCCAGAAGAAACATCGCGGATGCACGTTTTTTATTTGAAGTATTTTTTACTGCAATACCGCCCAAATCAGTCGGTAAAAATGACCAGCCAATCAGTAAAATATATTGCCCCCCTCTAAACCTTTTGGCTAGTGACGTCTTTGGTTGGCACCGGGCCAAGTTCATGGGAAGTAATTGCTCGTAGTTCTTAGTCACAACCTGTTATCTCTGTGCACTTCCATCGTAGGACAACTCTTCTACAGTTGCCACTATTTTCGTAATTTCAGATTATTTTCTATAACCTTTTATTACCCTGCTATGATAATTCATTCCCCGAAAACACGTAAAATAACTAAAATAAGCAAAAATGTAAAATGAAATACAATAAGATATTCTACACCATACTTTCTGCCTATATTTTGGAATATACGTAGAATATTCCAAAATTTTGTCTTTCCTTCATTATTGTTATTTGTCTTACTTTCTTTTTGGCTGCTCAATCTTGCGTGTGGGGGAGTTTTCCGCGGGGAATACGCAAAGCACTGCTTAAAGCAAATTCAAAATGAGCCCTTTCGTTCAGAGCCATTGAAAGGTTTAAAAAATAATAATAAAAAATGCTTCATAGTTGAGCACACGTAAGACGCTCCAGGGGGGGGGGCAGTTGGAGAAGTTTTCCCTAGGGGCGGGATTGAGTGGAAAGCACAAAAAGTAAGTAGATATACAAAAGTAGGCAATTTAAAAGCAATCGCTATTGTTATGACTAAGATTTTAGTTTAACACTTCTCATATCTTCGACCCGGCATCGACCACACTCACTTATAAATCCATCCTTTATTTATTATTCTGTTTTTTTGGTCGCATTAAGATTTTTTTTTCGGGGGGGGGGGTATCAAAAGAATTATTGTTTGAGGGGACGGGGGTGTAAAAATATTTTTTTTTGGGGGGGGGGGGTGTCAAAAGAATTATTGTTCGAGGGGACGGGGGTGTAAAAATATTTTTTGTTGAGGGGGGGGGGGGGTAGGCTCTTCATACCTGAATTTTAAAGACAAATTTACGAAATAATCCGAGAAATATTTGTGGGTTTCTTACAAGAAATAGTCCTTTTACCTGGATTTTACGACGAATTTACGAGGCGGAGCCACATTTTTCGGAGTTGGGGTCAAATACACTAGAAGTTATTAATATGAGATTTGGTAGTATTTATGTATTTCCCTGGATCGAACATGCCAAACGGCATACATAGAGGATGGGAAGGCATATGAGGGATCCCCTGAGATATTTTTTGTATGTTCTTATTTCTTTTTAATATGTAATCTAAGTAAATAAAAACAACACCAAAAAAGAAAAACTTTTAATTTGATTTTCGACAGTTTTTATGCATGGTAATGAATTGGAAACATCAACACTTGCACACAGAGTGTCATTAGGAAAAACAAATCTTCCACCAGGAAGATATCGTCAATATATACAGTACTATATCCTAATCCACGAATTTTAATTTTGCACTAATCCGCGAATTTTAATTTTGCACTAATTCACGAATTTTAATTATTTTTTTTTCCAAGATAAAGATAATTTCTTTTCAACTCGGCTTTTCGAACACATATATTTTTCCTGCCCGGTCTCTGCTGTCTCACTCAATTTTTACCTATGTTTTACTAATTTTCGACTTATTTTCGACTCGGTCAACAATTTCGGGGGGGGGGGGTCAAACCGGGTAACCCCCCCTGGATACGGCCTTGGTTGTAATCCTAAAATTGTGGGAATTGCTCAAAACTTTTTTAGCTGATTTTGTTGTATTGGATTTTCCTAATATAAGTTGAATAGTTTCATCATAAAGCTAAAATCAGTTCTTCGGTATTCCGGTCGAACCTCATTGGCTTCCCATTAACGAACTGCCTCCTCAATAATTATGTTATTGTTAATTAAGTGGTGTTAAAAGATGAATGTTCCTCTGCCAAAAATTAATAAATACTTTTTTACGATCAAACAGTCCGTGTACAACGAACTGTAAGTAAGGAGCGTCTTGGCTCAATATTAACTGAAACTCTAAAAAATGGAATTTTAATATAGATAGATACATACAAAAATCAGCTTATTATGGTGATTGGCAAAAAAATAGCTTGGCAAAATAACTTGCAGCCCTTTCCACGGGGACTTTCGGGGGTATGTCATCCTCAAAGACAAAGTTATTAGAGTTTTCAACTATGCTGAAAAAAATAGAAATCTAAAAATTTTGATCGGGTGATTTTGGGGGGAAAATTAGCGTGTGAGGAGTGCTAGCTGCCCTTCAATATTTTTGGTCACTTAAAAAAAGCACTAGAACTTTTGATTTCCTATAAGATGAACCCTCTCCCGATCTTCTACGGTCACTGGTTCAATATGATCACAACTGGAAAACAATAAACAAATAAATAAATAAACACGCATCCATGATCATTCTTCTGGGAAAAAAAAAATGCAAAAGTCCATATTTTGTACATAGGAACTTGAAAACTCTACAGTACGGTTCTCTGAATTCGAGTCTACAAACCCTGTTCTATGAATATATTGTTACAGTAAAAGCCCCTGTATTTGGGACGTTGTATGTGCTGATATATTTGGTACTAATTGGTACTATATTTGGTGCTAAAATTCTCCGAGAAGTATTAGTTGAAATATTCAATCGGTCTGGAGTCATTTGGAGGATAGGGTTCCTTCTTCGCATGGGATGTGATAAAGAAGGAACAAGTTTGGTTCATACTCTTCCAGTTTTTCCTAGCCTTGGTTTTTGACACCATCTTGCCACAACTTTATAACACTTAATTTCTCATTCTGTTTTAATTTGTTATATTTGTCATAGATGGTATAATCAATGGATCTTAAGATATAGTAAATGTAGCCTATGCCGAAAAAGTTCCAAAGAATTATTAAAATTATAGTTCTTATTTTAGAAGACGAAATGGGCTGGATGAACTTGATGGGAAGTATATTTGTATCTGGCTCAATGAGTGTGAATAGTAATTGCATGTTGCTATGAGTACTAACTTAAGACTTAAAATTGCCCTAATGAGGCTCATCCACCTTTTTCTAGATAGGAATTGAAAGAGCAATCCACAATGTTTGTACAATAGCCGATAATGTTGGATATGAAATTGGTGTCTATTTGTGCAAGCTGAATTTGTCAAAGAAATTACACATAATGTTTTAAGTTTTAAGATAATGTTTAAGTAGTCAAACCCGCCCCCCTGGGGGGCGGGTTTGACTACTTAAACATTATCTATTTTAATTTAAAATCATGTTCAGTCAAAAATGTCGACAAGAGGGTGGAGAGGCGGTACATTGGGTGTTGGTCACCTCTTCAATAACAAAGAATATTGATTCGGACCACTAATGAATTGGGTAGAACCTTTTTTGCGAGAGCAAATTTGTGGTTATCTGCTTTTTTGGGGGGGGGGAAGGGGAAGTACAAACGCACACTAAGAACGATAGGTACAAGGCCATAGACGAAAATGTATTTTTAGACGGCAGTGCCTTTCCAGTGGAAAAGAAATGAGAAGAAACTTTAAAGTGAACACGAATTCTCTTAACTTTAAGAAAATATACTGTACCATTGCTATATTTTGAATGTGTTTGAAATCAGCTAGATTTATAGCCTAAAGTTATAAAAACCGTAAACTGAAGTTAATAATATGCAAAATAAATTTTGAAGGATTTATAAATGTCAAGAAAAACTAATCTAGACTAGACAAACTTCTGCAGGTTGCTATGTCTTTCATATTTGTGATATTACCTTTTGACACTCAAATAGGCGCACACCCTTGTACGGAAACATAAAAATAATCTAACAAGTTCCGAGGGAGGGGTACTCATCGGCTATCAGTAGGCTACATGCCTGCTGACTCAACTTACTCTCATCCACAATCAATTATTCTTAGTAATTGTATGCAAAGTCCTATAAAACAAGTCTTTACATGGCGGCAGTGGTCGGTAATATAATTAGACAAATATTTACAGAGCATATAGTCATTTATAGTAGACTGTAGTCTTTGGTTATTGCAAATGTGGATGGTGTTCTGCGATCAATTATGCCCACTGTCAAATTAAATCCAAATTTAAAATCACGATAAGCTAATTAAATTTAAATAGGAAGCCAAATTCGTGATTTTTTTTTGGTAAATTAATCCATCAGTCTGTTTGAAACCGGTTCTTTAGTTATTCAGCTTCTTTACCGTCAACATCATGATAGGCTAATGAAATTCTGTTTTTTCGGGGGGGGGGGGTATTTTCATTGAAAAATGCTTTTTGTGATAGTTTATTGGAAAAAATTCAAAATACGTCAAATTGGTCTCCGTTCTAGCTTTTGAAAAATATATTTCGCCCCACCCCCCAAATTTCCGTGAATTGTCGTCCACTTGGTGGCATTGATACGCAGCTATCTTTTTAGGAGGAGTCAAATCATTCTTGGGGGGAGGAATCTAAAATTAAAAAGAAGCATATTGCGGACAATCGGAAACAATTTTACATTTTGGTTTGTGTCCCCCTCCCTTTGTAAGTGCCTGAATCAAGGCCGTATCCAGGAAGGGGATAGGGGTTTTAGCTCGAAATTTTGTCTGACCTGTAAAAACGTAACAAAAATGCAAGCATATAACTAAATTTTTGATACGTTTAAAAAAAATGTTTATCCCCCGCCCAGAAAAAAGCCCCGTTCCTCGAACAACAATCCTCGATACGGTCTTGGCCTGAGTATGTGCATTTTTATAATTTTACGAGTTTCTATAGAAAAATATGGAGGCATCAATATCCATCAGAGGAATATTTCTTTCTGACCCGTTAAGAAATATATATATATATATATATATATATATATATATATATATATATATATATATATATATATATATATATATATATATATATATATATATATATATATATATATATATATATACTCTTTTGCTCTGGGCATCACTCAATCTTTCAATAAACAATTCCTCTTAAAGAGATTTTCTCCGTTAGAAACGACTGTCACTATTTTAAACGGAAACGAAAGTATATAAAGACGACAAAAATCGGTTTCTATATTAGAAATAAGATTTCTCTGGCTTTTTCCTGGTCCAATAGGGGAAATATAAATGGAAGTTCCCCTTTTATAATCACCGCTCAGTGAGAGAGGAAAAAGTTCATGTGACTGAGTTCTTCTAAATGCAACCTTTAGGGAGAAGTCGTTTCTTTCAATCGTGCTAAGGAGAGAAATGAATTTCTTTGTGTTATGTTTATTTGTGTCGTTGCAATTTAATATCGACACTCTTTAATATCGAACAACTCTTTGATATTATACCAGGGCAGTCTGAAAAAGTACTTTGTTTATTTTATTGTTTTATTTTTCTCCTTTTTTTTGCTTTTCTTTTCTCTTCTCTGTGATGGATTGATTGGAGTGTATTTGATTTATTTAATCTTTTTTTATTCTATGCAATAATTTTTTGTATTATCTCTGAATTGCTGATTTGATGACTGGTATGCCCCCCCCCCCGCTTTACAGGCCAATGAGTCTTTTTGGGGATTAGTATAATGTGTTAATTGTAGGTTTTTTTTTCTTTATGAATAAATATTACCTTATCTCAACTCATAATACTAATAACTGAACTTTATAATAATAGGTAAGCTAGGATAATATAGCTTAGTTTTTTAGAACATTATTACTTTCTTCCTTCTTTTTTGTTTTTTTCCTTTATTGTTTTGTTGTTTTTCCCATCATTTTTTCTTCTTCTTTCTTTTTACTGCTTTTAGTTTATTGCTTTTTTCCTTCTTTTTGCTTTGCTGAAAACGAACAGAAATTACAATAAATAATCGAGTCAAAGTCAAAACTTACATGAGCAGGGCTCAAAACCCCTATGCTTTCCCAAGGCCAGAACATAATTTGCACTTCACTGATAAAATACAAATAAATATGCATTATCAGTTTAATGTACATATGTTGATTTTTATTCCTTAAAACATCAGTAATATTTGATTTATTAAAGTTATAAAAGTAAAAACATTTAAAGTCTCTTTCTTTTTTTTCAATAAAGTGCAAATTATGTTCTAGGCTTGGGAAGGCATAGGGGCTTTGAGCCCTACTCATGTTAATTTCTGGTAGTTTTGACTTTGACTCGGTTATTTATTCTAATTTCTGTTCGTTTTGGGTTTCATTTATTTATCGATGCTGATTTGTGGTAGTTTTACGCTTAGTATATTATTTGATTCTATTTTTTTTTTTTTTTCATTTTTGGTTTAATGGAGTTCTTTGCTTTTATCTGAAGCTTATCTGTTGAAAAAAGTCTTTTATAATTAATTTCTAAAAGATTGTCTACAAGTAAAATGGACTGCATTACGTTCTCAAATTCTTCAGTGTTACATTACATGGGCATAAATGAACAAAAATAGAATCAAATAATCTACCAAGTATAAAACTACCACAAATCAGCATCGATAAATAAGTGAAAACTCAAAACGAGCAGAAATTAACATGCGTAGGGCTCAAAATCCCCTATGCCTTCCAAAGCCTAGAGTTTAATTTTTACTTTTATATCTTTAATAAATCAAATATTACTAACATATTAAGGAATAAAATTCAGCGTAGCCTATGTACATTAAACTGATAATGCACATTTATTTGTAATTTTCAGTAGTACAAGTTCAATTTTCAAGTACAAATTATGTTCTGGCCTTGGAAAAGCATAGGGATTTTGAGCCCAACTTATGTTAATTTCTGCTCGTTTTGAGTTTGACTCGGTTATTTATTGTAATTTCTGTTCGTCTTGGGTTTCATTTATTTATCGATGCTGATTTGTGGTAGTTTTGAACTTGGTAGATTATTTGATTTGATTTTTGTTCATTTTTGGTTAATGAAGTTCTTTACTTTTCTTTGAAAAACTCGTTTTTTGGAAAAGTTTTTTTTTTAATTAATTTCTGTTCGTTTTACATTGACTTAGTCTTTTTCAGGAAATAGAAAATAAATATTTTCACTTTTTAACTTTAATAAATCAAATATTATTAACATTTTAAGAAATAAATATCAGCATGTGTATATTAAACTGACAATGGTCGATTTGTCTCCTTTTAAGTTTTTCAGAAACTCGATTCTCTAATTCACTAGATTATCCGGCATCAAAACAAGATTACGTCTTCGGATACAGAAGTAGTAGTTTTAGTGATATTAGTGGTAGTAGTAATAGTACTTATGGTAGCAGTAGAAGCAGCAGTAGTTGTTGTAGTAGCGTGCAAATATTGCCTTTTTGGTCAATTGATCATCTCCCTTATCATTTCCTGAAAATTCATAATTAATATACTCAATCATTCCTGAGTTACATCCTTTTGACAACCCATATACACATAACATTTTTCGATTTAGCTCAACACTCCCCTCAACATTCCCTGAAAGACTTAATGTTAATGCCCTTCGGATTTTGGGAAAGAAGAAGTCAAAAATGCATACCTTTTCTCAATAATATATACTATATGTAAACAATGAACAAATTGCCTAACTTACAGCCCTTGCCCTGTCCTCGGGGGGGGGGGTTGACATCTCCAAGCGCGTAATTACTAAACCCTTCGACAATGTCTCAAGACTTTGTTTGGGTATTTGTTTTGGGAAATGATGGGCGGGGGGGGGGCTCTCAAATCACTTTGACTCTCAAAAAGGGCACTCTAACTTTCAATCAAATGGAGACCCATCTGAATTTAATACGACCGCCCATTCCATACAAACCTTATATTCCCTAATGGCATAACTTAAAGCTCTTACCCCAGGGCTCTGGAGGGGGAGGTGTCATGTTCTTTGGACTATTTTAAACAAAATTGCCATCGCACAATTTCAATCAGATCCCTTTGGTGAAAAGAGGGATAGTTAGGGAGGGGGTTAGTTTACCTCCATCACTTTTGATTCTTAAAAGGGAACTAGAACTTCCGATTTCAACCAAATGCCCCAACTTTAAAGTTTATACAACCATCCCTTCCGTAAGATCCTTAAACGCTCCAGGGGCAAAACGTACAACCCTCGCCCTCAGGCTATGGTGGTTTGTATCAACCCCAAACGCTTTGTTATGTGATCTTTGGACTATTTTGAATAAAAGAGCTGTCTCAAAACTTCTATTCAAGGCATCTCGGGAAAACACGACGTGTGTGTGTGTGTGTGGTGGGGGGGGGGGGGTGTTGCTGCGTTCTGATCACTTTGACTCTTAAAAAGAGCACTAGAATTTCTGAAGGGCCAGACTTCTGAAGGGCCAGAGAAAGAGGCTTTTTTTAAGAGCTTTTCATTATCGTCACGAAACCAAACATAGGCTACTATTGGCATGATGTAGGGTTTTTTATTTTATATGCAGCGCAATAGCGCTGCCTGAGTAAAGAACGATGGTGGCACAATGTATTACTTATCTATTTGTTTTAGACAGGGCACTTCGTATCGAAGTTGTCGTAGAATCTTCAAAAATGGTTCATTCAATTGAAAATTGAGAGCGCTAGTGCCCTTTTTGATAGTCAAAAGTGATTGGATGATTGAGCGTTTCACTCGAGTGGTAAATAGCCATGTTTTCTATGGCCCTGAATTTCAGTTAAATTGTAGCTTCTCTTGTTTCCGGCATTTAACTATTATCAACAAAGTATGTGTGAAAAACGTTAAAATTTGCCGATAAATCCATTGAAATATTATATTATATTTGTTGCTACAAAAGTAAACAAAATGGAATATTGGAATTACAAAAAAAAACCCCAAAAAACGATAAAACTAAGCTTGTCTCTATGTTTAAAATTAAGCAACTTTGAACCCTATGCCGAAACTCATATTGTTAAAATTCCCACCATGACTAACAATTACTTATATAGTTCATGTAATTCCATTTTTATATTTGCTATTTCTAATCCCTCCACCCCGCTGAAGAAAGTTATACTAATTCTTCTGGTCCTATTGTGATTGTTCTGATTATGATAGAAGTCGAACTTGCTTGTTAATCTAGTGGCCTCTACAAAAAAAGTGCTTGCTAAATATTGTAGCTTAAAACAGTGGCGTCGTTTCGGGGGCGGGGGGAAGGGGAACTCCCCCCATAATTTGGAGGTACAATCATTATATAGCCTATGCCCCTTGACTCTCCAAATAGAGACTTCTTCCCCCCCTCCCAATAAAAATGTGGAGCTACGCCCCTGCTTAAAATTGCGCATGTACTAAACAACATAATGGAGTCTTGTAAACAATAATAAACGCATTATATTATGAAGTAGTTCCTAAACTCCTTTTGGCTGAATATATGCAACCTTACCATCCCTAAAGTCTTGATGTACCTCTCCCTGGGGACCTCTAGGTTTCAAATGGATTTGGGATTCAGCGCATGAAGGGGGCCTAAAAGTCATTAACTTTGTCAAAAATACCTCTACTCAGTCCTGTAGACCAAATATGGCCCTTCGATCTTTCTTATTCATGTCCGAGGGTTTACGCTGCATTATTACAAATATGCCAAATGGTTTTTGTTAAAGTGTTTTTGCACCACGCACCTTTTTGTACGAAATCAGAACATGCAATTGTAATTTTTTTTTAGCTATTATTTGCATAGCATTGTTTTAACTAAACTTGATTTTAAAAAAATGTCCACTTGAATTTCTTATTTTTCAGAATAAAACCAGAAGACAATTGCGTAAATATTATGAATACTAGAAAAAATCTTATTACATTTCTCCGTTTATCATAGAAACAGCTCTTGAAAAAACTTCTAGAAACGCATTTTTCAATTCAGAACCATAATGTTATGTCACAATTCACAAAGAAAAAGAAAACTAGGCCTATACGAAAAACATAGCTAACGGAAAATGTCTAATTCCACCCCCCCCCCCCCCAGGGTTCTGATGTCTAATTCCCAGGGTTCTGATGAGAAAATCCTATGCACCACGTAAATAACCACAGTTTTATTTGTGCCACAATTTGTTTTTCTCATTGTTTAAAAATTTCGGTACTGTTCCGCTTAATGATACACACTAAAGAAGTCAAATTTGGTTAATGCTAATAAAAAAATAAATAAAATAGGATGTATAGGCTATATAATAGTTTAAAAACAAATTTGGGCTATATATTTGCACATTAGGGGGTGGGGGGAGGTAAAGCATAGCATATATTAAATACGTAACCTAACCTATGTATCTTTCCCCCTCCTCTAAACCCCAAAAAACAACAGTTTAAATATTGTAAATTCAATGACAAACCACGCTCATCGATCAATTTAGATGGCAATTACCCGCTTTAGGGTCTCCATCACTGCATTCATTCGACTGTCTATAGCCGTTGTGTACAATTAAGCAAAACAGTGCCAAAATTACTTTTTAATCGTGCAAGCAGCATTGATTTAGTTGCTACAGTTTGCTGATAGGCCAAATATCTTCTTCTGTAGTTTGTATGATAATCTGTGTTATCTGCTATGTCAAACAGTGTCGTTTGGCAAGGATGCTCAATACTACTTCTGGATCACAGTTTAAATTCTCATTCAAATTTTTTTCCTGTAAATACCAAACTAATGTTACTGTCGACACTGAGACCTGGAGCCCCGCCACTTAAAGGTTTTGGAAATGTGGACCAGTTCACAGTTCAAATTCATCTTAATGCTTTTCATTTTACGGCTTTCAAACTTGTGAAACGAATAGTATTTTCGAGGGACTGTCCACTCTCCGCCACCTGGTGTACATTTTGAAGTGCGCCACGCTTCGCTACACTTGTTTTGCCACGCTTGGCACTCTTCCACCCACCCCCTTGTTTCTCTTCATGCTACGCTTGGCATACTTTGCATTACAAGCGGCACATTTTGCCATGCTAGGCACCCCCACCTAGCGTATATAATTTTCAGAAGCTGGCAACCCCTCGAGTATAGTAAGAAATTTTGAAATAATGAAGATTACTTATTTGAAATCTTGTTAGTGTACCTGTTTCTCGGCCTACTTTATTTTATTTGTTGAGGATGTGGTCTTTAGGACCAATCATGTTAGAGTTGACCCCCCCCCTCCAAATGAAATTAAGAGGTGTTGTTGGACAAATAACATGGGCTAAAATAAGCCTCATTGCCCAGGTATGAATTTGAACGAGGAAACATTAGATTTTAGCCTTGTTTGCGGATTCAATAATAACGGATTTTTGGTCTAATCCAAAAATATGGTTTTTGAGGTAGGCACGTTATGGGGTTGAGTTCTCGTGCGTCCGTACGTCCATGCACACATAATAATAATAATAATAATTCTTATGATTTTTGCCAGTGTCATACAATTTGTATAATTCCCGTGTACATTGCTATATTTTTTTTGCTATTTTGACGTATTTTCTTCCCCTAAAATAAGCTGTCGAGCCCGAGGGATCAAAATCCAAAAAGCCTTGGTAAATTTACATATTATTTTTCGTTTAATTATTAATTTTGCATTGCTGCATTTACTTAATTTAAATTCTGCTTCTTCTTATATTCGAACTTGTTTATTATTTCAGAAATCTAATCTTGCTGAAATTTCAATGGGAAATTTGTAATTTTTTTTTAATTTATTTACTATATTGTCATTATTTTTATACCTTACGATTGATTCAGTGTAACCATAGATTGCATGAACGAGCTGTATACTGTCTATCATAGATTTGAAAACAAAAGCCTATTTTCAATCTTCCTTTGTCGAAATTAGAAAACATTTTGCAGTCGCAAAAGCAAGAGTCTATATCCTAGATCAAAACCAATCTACTGCAGGCAAGTGCAAAAAGGAATTTGGACCCAAGGCAGTGGCGGTTCTGGCCTCTCTTGCGCTCAGGGCAAAATCTTGATTAGCGCCCCCCCCCCCCTGTCTATAAAAATTTTTAGGCCAAATTTGAACAAATTTTTCATTTATTAAAAAAATTCCACTTATTTAAATATGACTTTTCTTCCTTTAGCCTATGCAAAATTATTAATTATCTCGTCCCAATTGATTGCTTCTATTGCTTTACGTTCTATGCTCATAACACTGTTAATCATTTAGTCACTCCTGGCCCATAGTTGATTTGGGGTACGTTAATTTAAGTTTACTAAACAACCGCTCATTACTGGCCACTGACACTGCAATTAGGTCTTTTTAAGGATTAAATAAAAAAAAACAAGTTTTTTAAACTGAAAGTAAGGAGCGACATTAAAACTTAAAACGAACAGAAATTATTCCGTATATGAAAGGGGCTGTCCCCTCCTCAACGCCTCGCTCTTTATTCCGTATATGAAAGGGGCTGTCCCCTCCTCAACGCCTCGCTCTTTATTCCGTATATGAAAGGGGCTGTCCCCTCCTCAACGCCTCGCTCTTTACGCTAAAGTTTGACTCTGTCTCACAACTTTATTTAAAACAATAAAAAACTTTAGCGTAAAGAGCGAGGCGTTGAGGAGGGGACAGCCCCTTTCATATACGGAATAAAGAGCGAGGCGTTGAGGAGGGGACAGCCCCTTTCATATACGGAATAATTTCTGTTCGTTTTAAGTTTTAATGTCGCTCCTTACTTTCAGTTTAATAAACTTGTTTTTTTATTTAATTTCTGATCGTTTTTTAGTTAATGCAGCTTTTATTTGCATAAAAATTTTACTTTTCTTTTGCTAAATGAATGTCTTTACAAATTAACTAACTTCTATATTCGTAACTAACTTCTATATTCGTATATTTTTCTTCTGGCAAAAAATACAAAGTTGCAGATTTTTGCAGATATGAGCTTGAAATCTGTGTAATAGGGTTTTCTGATACGCTGAATTCTCACTGTGTGATTTTCAATAAAATTCTTTCACTTGTAGGGGATGTTTCCCCCCTCTTTAAAAAATCGAGTAAATTTTCTCAGGCTCGTAGCCTTTGATGAGTAATACTAAACTTAATAAAATTTATATATTTATAATCAGCATTATAAACACATTCTTTTGATACATTTATTGACATCAAAATTCCGTTTTTAAAAGTTTCGATTACTATTGAGCCGTATCGCTTGTTTTTTTATTGTTTTTTTTATTACGTATATGTTATTACGTATATGAGGGGGTTCTGCCCTTAGTCAATACCACGCTCTTTACGTTAAAAGTTAAAAAAATTTGATTCACAAACCCCTGAATCACAAAGGCCGTTTAATTAGAATAGATAGCTCTTTTGAAAGCACTAAAAAAAAAACTGTTGTGTAAAGAGCGATGTATTGACTTGGGGGAGAACCCCCTCACATACTTTATAATTTCTGTTAGTTTTAAGTTATAATAGTACTTATAAAATTTCTTTTGAAAAAACGTGTTTTTTTTTTATTTAATTTCTGATATTTTTTTAAATAGTGCTGTGAAATCTTGTGCCCTTTTAAAAGGAATTTCCCATAAACCCACGACAAATAATCAACGACCCTCTACTACCGAGGCCCTCCCTCCTCTAGCCCCCCTCCAGAAAAAATCCTTCCTGAAAATGGTTGTATACTTCCCAATAACCAATAAATAATGCTGGCAAGTCCGGCGCCCCCTTCATGGCAATTTCCCTTCCCCCCTGAAAACTTCCTTCATGAACAGATCCTCCAACATAACCCCCGTGCCCCCCTTCCCTCCCACTTGCAGAAAAAAAACCTCCTGAAAACTTCTGTATACTTCCGAATAACCAATACTATATGTTAACATTGGGTAAAGTTCATATCTTTTAGCCCTCCCTCTGGGTACTTCGGGGGATTAAGTCATCCCAAAAGACATATTTATCATATTTTCGACCATGCTGAACAAAATGGCTATCTCAAAATTTTGATCAGGTGACTTTGGTAAAAAAATAAGCGTGGGAGGGGGCCTAGTTGCCCTCCATTTTTTTGGTCAATTAAGAAGGGCACTAAAACTTTTAATTTCAGTTCCAATGAGCCCTCTCATAATATTCAAGGACTACTGGGTATATACGATAACCCCTGGAAAAAAAAAACAAAAACAAACAAACAAACAAACAAATAAACACGCATCTGTGATCTTTCTTCTGGCAAAAAATGCAAAAATCCACATTTTTGTAGATAGGAGCTTGAAACCTCTACAGTAGGGTTCTCTGATACGCTGAATATGATGGTGTGATTTTCATTAAGGTTCTATAACTTTTAGGGGGTCTTTCCCCCTTTTTTTGAAAATCATTCAAATTTTCTCAGGCGCGTAACTTTTGATGGGTAGCTCTAAACTTGATGAAAGTTATATATTTAAAATCAGCATTGAAATCTGATTCTTTTGATATATCTATTGGTATCAAAAACCCGTTTTCTAGAGTTTCGGTTGCCATTGAGCCGGGTCGCTCCTTACTTACAGTTCGTTACCACGAACTGTTTGAAATGTGTCGGTGTTGCATTTTTTTTTTTTTCATATCTTGGAGTTCGTGGAACTGAATGAGATATAAATCATCATAGTGTTTTTTCACCAAGTTTGAGGCGATTCGCTTTAACATAATCAACACTCATGCCATCTTGAAATAACTCTTCTGTATTAAGCAAAAACCAAAAATTTGTGCTCAAGTCAACGATATATAGACTTGTTCGCCGGGTTAAAGTTATAGAATATCCGGATTGTCACAAAATATTATTTTATTATACGGTTTTACTTACATTTCAGCCATAGTTCTACTTAATTCTATTGCAGCATACAAAGTAAAGAAAACTCCAAAAGCAAAGCGCCTTAGCTACGATATAATATCATAAGTCAATCTTCCTTTGACCCAAGACACCCGATACCACGCCTTGTTGCTGCAAAAGAAAACGTCCTATCTTCAAGCATTGTATTTATGTATATTATATATAGCAGATTCCTGCTAAGCACTCTTAGTCTGCAATTTTTAAATGTCTATGGACTTTGTCCATAACAAGACATTTAAATGTCTTGAAAGTCTTTTGAAAGGGTCATTGGTTTCTATAATTATTTGATCAAGGCCAACTCCTATTACTTTTCCAACTGGGCTGTTGGATTGACTCCTCCTGCAAGACAAAATATCGTAAAAAGTATTAAAATTGATTTCGGACTACTTACTTTTATTTTGAAGGGAATGTTGATGAAGATATGGGGAAATTGAAAGTTTCGGATTCAATTTGCTTATGCTTCCTGCCAACTGCGCCCTCTATTTTAATAAAAATCACACAATGATTATAACCGTTAGGTTATTTATTTGAAATTTTACGCCCTGAAATGTCTATGCCCGGATCAAGTGCCCCCTCTGCCTTCCCCTAAAACCACCTCTGACCCAAGGCCTTTCTCACAGCTTCGAAACCTAGGCCTCTAAATACACTTGGGCTTAGGTGCTTAATTTACATTAAAAAAATGCTATAACGCATTCGTTAGTGTTCCTCATTGACCTTGGTTTTACGGTTGCCGTCCTAATGAAGCCACCTACCGCATCAAAATAAGTTTTTTCTTCTTCTTTAAATCGCTTCTAAGCCGACTGCTGCTTTTCAAATAGTTCGTAGTAACGAACTGTAAGTAAGGAGCGACCCGGCTCAATAGTAACAGAAACTCTAAAAAAACGGAATTTTGATTCAAACAGATACATCAAAAGAATAAGATTTTTATGCTGATTTCAAACATAAAAGTTTCATCAAGTTTAGTCTTACCCATAAAAAGTTACGCAGAGAAAGTTACCCTGAGAAAATTTGCCTTATTTTCGAAGAAAGGGGGAGACGACCCCTAAAAGTCATAGAACTCTGATGAAAATCACACCATCCGATTCAGCGTATCAGAGAACCCTTCTATAGAAATTTCAAGCTCATATCTGCAAAAATATGGAATTTTGTAAAAAATTTTTTGCCAGAAGAAAGATCACAATTGCGTCTTTATTTGTTTGTTTTTTTTTCGGTGGTGATTGTATCGACCCAGTGGTCCTAAAATATCACAGGAGGGCTCATTTGAACGGAAATTAGAATTTCTAGTGCCCTTTTTAAGTGACCTAAAAATGGAGGGCAACTAGGCCCCCTCCCACGCTCATTTTTTCCCAAAATCATCCGATAAAAATTTTAAGATGACCATTGTCTTCAGGATGTTCGAAAATACAATAGCTATGTCTTGGAGGATGACTTAATCCCCCACAGTCCCCAGAAGAGTTCTGCAAGTTGTGACCTTTGTCCAATGTTTACATACAGTATTTTTTATTGGGAAGTATACAGAAGTTTTCAGGGGGAATTGTTTCTGGTAGTTGGGGGGATGGGTGAGAGGGGGGGGGGTACATGGGAAGATTTTTCCACGGAGGACATTTTCATGGGGGAAGGGACATTGCTAAGAAGGGGGTGACGGATTTCCAACCATTATTTTAAAAAACGATCAGAAATTAAATTAAAAGAACCTATTTTTTCAACTGAAAGTAAGGAGCAACATCAAAACTTAAAACGAACAGAAATTATTACGTGTATGATTGGGTTTGCCCCCTATTCATTACCTCAATCTTTACGCTAAAGTTTGACTCTGTCACACAACTTGTTTTTTAAGCAATAAAAAAAACTTTAGCGTAAAGAGCGAGGCGTTGAGGAGGGGACAGCCGCTTTCTTATACAGAATAATTTCTGTTCGTTTTAAGTTTTAATGTCGCTCCTTACTTTCAGTTAAAAAAAAGCTTGTTTTTTTATTTAATCATTCAAAGGAATAGATTGTTTGAATCCCTAACTGCTATTCGAAGCCTAAACGAGCGACTAAATCAAGTATTCTGGACTAGTTTATGAACTGCTTGTGAAAAAGCTGGCTTGTAGATAGTAAACTAGCCTTGTATACTTGAGGCTTAGACATATTTCAAGAAATCATAGCTTTGGTATGAGGCTCATTAATGAAGTTCGCTTCATTTATAATGTGAAAAGCTAAAAAGAATTAAAATTGACAGTTCTTTTTTCTGTATCATTAAATGGAATGACATTTTACACTTAACATTCTTTATATTATTAAGCCACTTGCAATATTCCTTAACTTGATTGACAGAAAATCGAACAGACTAAGAGTCACTTGACAAATACTAAAAATTAACAAGAAATAGATCCTTTTTTAAATTACTTTGCTCGCGCTCGAGACAAATTTTCTAATTTGAAGCGTCACTACTCACAATAATCACGGAGACAGAAAGCCAATGAATATTCAAAAGTACCTTTTCCAAGCTGATAACGCGATGAAATCCTCATAGATTCTCTACGGGATGAAAGATATACTAGAACATGTGTTTGTAAATCGCTTCTCTGGGGGAAAATGTCAACTGTTCCAATTAAGGAACGTTGAAAGGAGGAATTAACGGTAATTGGAAATATCAATTATTTTGGGCTGATTTATACCACTTTAGAAGTAAATTTTAATCAAAATTAGCTGTTCAATTGCATTAAACAAGATCTTGCGCATACACGGGTAGAAAGGGCTTTGGGTTGGTCTCCCTGTCCGAAAAATTCAGTTTCTTTTATGATTTTCCCATAATTTTCTGAACAGTTTGCGGATTTTTTTCATATTTCACTCCTAATTTATTTTGCCTTCCCAAAATAAATTATCCACATGCGCCTGATCAAGACCTTACAAAGGAGATTTGTGATTTTCTAGACTTATAACCACCCGTAATATTTGAGAAATTAAATAGAACCTGCACTTCTGGAAGGCCATTGTGTTTGGGGGGAATTCAAGTTTTTACCCCCTTCCTCCGAAAACGAAACATTTGCGATTCTCCATATATTGTCTTGTATTTTCTGTGTAAATTTGCATAGTTTTGTGGTCTTATCAAAGGTGCCCCTCTCCAAACAAGATTACGCGTATGTGCCTGACTTTCGGGTTGTCTGTCCCACAGCCAAGAAACGTAGAAATATATTTTACGTTCTTGACTTAGCTCCACCAAATAAAATTCCTGTGACATAGTCCTGGTAACAATGTCAAACTTCAATGGGGGAAAAATATTGCCCCCTCTGCCCTCGTTTTGGGTGTTTCAATACCTCATCTAGTTTTATCTTGCTAATTAGTTCAATTGTTTACTTGAAGGAAAATAGAGTTTTCCAAGAAAAGTAATGTTGATCAGTTATTGGTCATAATCATGGAACTGCAAAGGTTCGACCTCTATGCCGAGGGGATCAGATGATTGTTTTTGTTGGAGGGGTCAATCGTGAATCTTTACTTTTTTACGCCACGATTACCCTGGTTGATCTTTTGAACCGTTTTCAGCGAGGAAACATGTTCCCCTCTCTCAACCTATCCTCCTGTGTGGAGGAATTTGAGGAACAATGTTCCCCTCTCTCAACCTATCCTCCTGCTGTAAGACACGCGATAAAAGAAACTAATCAAACAGGTTCTTTCAACTGAGAATTCTTATGCCGAGGATTGCAAACAGTAGTTTCTCTCTGCGTTTACAATATTTAAACTTTAGGTTTTTGGGTTTTAAGGGGAAAAAGGTACCTAGATTAGGTAGGTTACGAATTTAATATATGCTATGCTTTACCCCCACCCCCCTAATGTGCAAATATATAGCCGAAAATTGTGTCCAAACTATTATATTTTTATCCGATTTTGTTTTATTTCATTAGCATTAACCAAACTTCACTTCTCGCATGTCTTGCAGATAATAGAACAGTACTAACTTAATTATATATCTGATGAAGTGTTATCAGGCCATGTTTCTTTGCTTTCTAAGATAAAAATCGTTGGAGATATAACACTTTCAAAAAAGATAAGAAAACCCCCTTTAATAACATGTGAACAATCTCCACATAATTTTCTTAGCTTACACACCAGCAGGGACGTACGCAGGGGGGGGGGCCCGGAGGCCCCCCTCCGAAATCTCACGATTTTTTTAATTTTCCCATAATTTTCAGATTTTTCTCACAGAATAATGGGTTTGAAGGCTTGCCCCCCCCCCCCCCGAAACAAATTGGCCCCCCCCGAAACAAATTCCTGCGTACGTGCCTGCTCACCAGCTATCCAAAATCAAAACCAGTCTCCCTGTAAATTTGTTTTCCGTGCGAGTTAAAACTTTTTTCGATTGAACATTTCGTTTAGGCCTGTCTGACTCAAATTATAAGAACACAAAGAAATTTTCATGATTTTTTTTCTGCCTTTTTTTTCCATTTCGGAAAAGACGTTTTATGAAGCAGTGTAGATCACATGCTTAGTAATCGCCAGTGTGATGTGTTATTATTTGCCTTTTAGACTCAGAAATAGTATCACATGCTACATAAGCTATTATAGCCGAATAACATGACCTTCTATATGCGTTTCATTATATGGTTCTTGTGACATGTTTCGAAGCGGAAATCACTAGGTTGCAAAAAATGCACTTTTTCAGAATGTGTTTGAAAGTAGAGTGGACAAAAAGAGATGTCGGACAACCTGACTGCCATTCCGTCTAGCAACTGCTGGGCGAATAACTATAGGTAACATTTAGCCTACTCTATATCGAAATCAAAACCGAAAAAGAAAAAAATCACAGGAAACATGTTTTGATTTCGGATGACCGATCGGTTAGCCTGTGCTGGGATGAACATAGGAGTATTTACTATGGAAAAGGGAGGTGGTTTAATGTCGAAATATGTCAAAAAATCAGGTAGAAGTAGCAATACGGGCAATATTAGGAAGTTGAATAAAATAACAAAAAAACAAAACAAAAGAGTATTAAAAATCTAATTTTTAGGTGCATAATTATTTAAGTGGCAGTAAGAATGGTCTTTTGGCGACTGGATTTCCAGCAGTTGACAGCTAGCGTGAAAAACACTTATAATTCAATTTGACGAAGTCGCAGATGGCAGGTTTCGGGTACTAGGCTACACTAAATCAGAGTCACACCACTTAAAATCTTTTAGTAACATTGACATTGTTGGATGGCTGGAAAGTGATTATAAGTAAACACACATACATATATTCAATATCATAGGTAAACACAAATACACGTATTCAAGTATGCCAAAGGCATGCTTCACAACCAGCTTTGCTTAGAATGGTATTTCTACTGTCCCAATGAAGTTAACAAATTGAATAATATTTCTTCTATGTAGTTTGAAAATAGCGTAAAATTAAGAAAATCTCAAGATACACTCGTACAAACACATGTTTCATAAGGGAGGGGGGGCTTCAGGACAGTTCTTCAGAACGAAAGCTTGAAAACAAGGTACCTTGCATTTTTGCCACATTTTTTTGGCAAGTGTTCATGCAGTTTTTTTTCTCTTTGTCCCCGTCCTATGGTGGATCTGGTTGGTATCTCACGACGTTTATGCGTGGTTTTAGCAAGTTTGTCCTGTTTTGTCTCACGGATGAGGGATCGATTTGTAGCTTTAATGGAAAATTTTATTAGGGGGAGGGACATTGCTCCCACCAAAGCCTGGGGTCGGGTTTGAAGAGACTCTTCTAACTAAAAAACTCTAAATTTTCTTCGGTATAATCTTCTTATATCCGTTTTCGTCTACATGTGGTTTTTGAAAAATCTAGCAATTAATTGCTCTATTAAAGTATGCATTGAGGTAATCTCGATGCAGAAAATGACTATTTTCTTTGCTCGTTTGCGCATGTACTAACTTGTTCGATAATATCTTTCTTCCTTGTAAGTTTTGGGCGATTTCAAACGAATGTGCTAATTAGTTTTAAGATGTGCTAATACTGTTGAAATTGCCCTGATTTTTTTTTTTTTTTTTTTTTTTTTTTTTTTTTTTTTTTTTTTTTTTTTTAGTAGAGCCTGAATTGACCGGTTACGAGAAAACACATTCTTTAAGTAGAAAGTAAATCGATTTTTGTAAAGTAATGTAATTTATTCAAAAACTCCATTGAAATGGAAATAAATTATTTCACCTACTGCTCTAAAAGAGGGCAGATGAATGTATTCCTAGTAATTAATAACACCGCTGAGAAATTCAAACAACTCGAATAGCGTAATCGAACACACTGGGAAGTTATTTTTGAAACCCCTAATGGTTGGTTTGAGGGTCCTTCTACCTCTAAGAAGAGTCTAATTGAAAAACTGTGGCTTCAAACGAGCTTTCAAGTATCGACCCCTTCCTTGAAAGGAAGAATAATGTGTCGTACATCCTCTGACTCCCACCCCATCTTCCAGACATGAGGATGCCTATGAAGAAAAGGTATGGGGCCCATCCCCTCTCTAAGAAGCTTCTTTAGAACCACCCAAGAAATATATCAACAGTGCACAATCGATAAGTTTACGGATTAATGAGCATAAGCACGCTAGTTCTTTATTCAGCCCCTCTCTAAAATAGATAGACGATATAGTCAGGGCTGTATCCATGCTCGGGGGGGGGGTTACAAAATGATTATTTTGGGGAGGGGGGTTCTAGACAAAAAAAAACCAACTAAAAAAAGCATAAAAATTAGTTTAGGCTATATCAATTTTTGTTGCGTTTTTACGAGTCAGACAAACATTCCGGGGGGGGGGGCAACCCGTTCACCTGGATACGACCTTGAATATAGTATAAAAATTGTATCTTATTATTTTGGCTGTAAACTTACGACACTTAACTAGTATGCAGTGGAGGAAAGAAGGGGGCACGTTAGTCCTACCAATGCAAAAAAGTGATTTCCCTTGTTGTTCAAGTCAGGAAGAAGTTCAAGTCTCCTGAAGAAGGTTTTCAGCAATGGCGATTCCAGTAATGTAGGCTATTTTTTGCTTCGATCCAACGCCATTTTGTAGGGGGTTTCAGGCTATTTTTTGAGATTCCCATAAATTTGTTTTTGAAACAACATTTCACTATTGAGACTAATCGAGATAATTGTTACAGTTCCTCAATCAGCTACAAATGACAATTTTTTCCATTAGCTGCTTTTTGCAAACGCGTTTTTTAATTTTTTGATGCTATGGGCGTGGTTCATCCTTTACTAGGTTATTTTGAGTACATGATTGTTTTGTCACGCAATGATTAACTCTTTAAATTTGACCTATCTATTAAATATATATTGAATATGTTGTAATTGTAATAGCTATTAAATTGACCAAGTAGAAGACGATCTTTATGTTTTCATAAAGGTCATTGTTTTTACAACTAACGTGCTTACCTGCGGTCTATCCTGTTCTATTAGAATTAACTCTTTCTTTATCAGATATTTTGTTTCACAGTAAATTATAATCTAGAAGTGTTACGGCTGAAAGGTGCATGTCTTAAACTTTTCAACCGCGTTTTCTTCGATTTTTTCTATCTTGAAAGTATTAGTGAAATTTACAGTCATTTAACTGTGAAAGGGGCGTTTGATTTAAGGAATGTGCTTATGTTTGTCATTTCGTGCTTCTGAATTAATCAGATCTCATATACGGTTCGCAAAGAGTATGGTATTGCTACTAATCTAAGAATGCTGACACATATCTTCTCATTTCTGTGTTTTTTCTTTTTAAACTGGCATAAGTCCTTTTTTACAAAGAAGTTTCATCCTGTCTGACTAAAGAGATAATACCATAAGAGGCAAAACTCCTTAAGTGTATGCCAGAAAGGGAAGTCAAATCACCCCTTTTTGACTCTTTATTGTATTTACCTGTTGTTGCTGTGTCGAATTTGAACCAGTCAAAAGAGCACAAATCTTTGTTTTTGTTATTGTTTTCATGACATTTTAACTGGTCTGATGAACAAAAGTTCTTTTGGTAATATCATTATCAAACAGTTCGTGGGAAAGAACTGTAAGTTAGGAGCGATTCGGGCCTATATTAACCAAATCTCTAAAAAAGGAATTGTTGTAATAATTAGTAATCAAAGAATTGGCCTTCAATGCCGATTCCAAATATATGGAATTTGCCAATTTGCCTGATTTTATTGCAATTAAACTATTCCTCCGAAGCCTTTCTGTATTCAGTTAAATAAAAAGAATCAGTCAGTTATTGTTACCTTTTGCCTAAAAGTTATGGGTTTGGCAAGAGCTATTGACTGAAAGGCTAGTGCTATTTTTGTTGACACAAGGGGTGTTTCGGTTAAAGACCGAGTCCAAGAAGGTTTGTGGGCTACCCTCAATCAAAAGTGAAAAATTGCTGAAAGATTCACAATTTCAAGCTCTGCGGTAATTAAAGGCGATCTATTCCATACCTCCTCATCCTAGTTCAAAATCCTGGACACAACTTTGTTACAGATCAAGATTATCTTCTTAAGTTATAACTTTGCTAATTGTAATGGAATTCTGGGGAGATTTATTCTTTGTTACACCTTGTTGTTTAATTAAACTAGCGAAAGTATTTCAACGTTGCACGTAATTTGTATTTCACTGTTCAGTTGCTCGCGTATACCATAACATATATTTTACAACTATTTTTGTTCCTGTTTATCTTCTCTTGGAAAATTCCTTGTGGAATTAAGTCCACTTCATTCAAAAGTAAAACAATATTTTCCAGAGTTTGTTTCTCGGAAAGTCGGGAAAATTCTCCATCTAAGGAAAATGGTCTCTTTTTTGTATGCAAGAAGCTTTATCCTTAAAGAATGTCTTTGGGGGAACATTATTCCATTCCGGAATCGAATGAATATGTTTTATTGATCTGATGTGATTTTTTCTCCATAATTTTTGAATTTTATCTCATTTCTTGCTTTCTTAGTTTTTTCGTTCTTTATTAACTGAATCTTCATTGTATTTTTATCCCTAGGTTCATGCAGTATGGAAATGCTTGGGCCGAACTTCTAAAGAGAACCATTGCCTCTCTAAAAACTTTAGAAATCTAAAAATGCACCCTAGTTTGGATGTTTAAGCCTTGAGAGTCCCTCCTTTTAAAAGAAAACAAAAATGGATTTTATATTCTGCAAAAAAAAAAAAAAAAAAAAAAAAAAAACGTTGGAACTACTTCATGTTGCCTACCCGTTTCTGTGCGCAGGCAGCCACAATTCTGGAGAAGTGGCGGTTTCATATCTTTGAAGACCCGCTGGGTGGTCTGGTAACGGGGAAGATAGTGGAATACAATGCCCAAAATGTGCTTACTATGGGAGCACATCCACCGTCGTCTTAAAAAACTATTAATCCACCTAGTTTTTTTTTTCTTGAATAGGGCACCAAAAAAGTCTGCCACATGCTTCAAAATTTTCTGTTTGGCCATAAAAGTTCTACATTTTCCCCCGTAGAGAAATGTGTACAATTTTGCTATAAAGTAGCCAGAAGATGTACTGGATCAACCCCACCCCCTAAAACGAAGAAATCATACAATCAAATAACTGAAACATCTATACAAGCGATTCAAATTCAGCTCTTGGTATAAGAAATCTTAAGGAAGTGTTAGAAAGTTTCCATCTACTTCAGTTCATGTTTGTTGTATGGGTGACTTTTAAATTATGCCTGATAAGGGGTACTTATCTGTTATAGCTACATGACTAAAGAAGTGAAATAGGTTAATCCTAATGAAATATACATAAGTATTAAGAAAATAAAATACTTTAGTAATAAAATTATGGAAACTAAAATAGAGAATTATGGAAATCGGGCTCTCCGGAACGCATTATATTAAATGGTTTCTAACCTAATTTAACCAAAATACCAGCTAAAATATTTAATTAAAATATTTCTACCTTGTAGTGTATATACACTCTCTCACGCGAAGCTGAAACTACGGAAAGAAGCGGGTTCTGTCAGACTAAGAACTTGAGTGCTGTAGCTATAACAGATAAGGATTTCATATTATTCGCTTGTATATAGAATTAGCCAATTCGTATCTTTAACTTCCATAGGAAAGATATAAAAGTGGAGTATACTTCCCTGGAATACTGTGCCCTAAACCACTTATTTTATAGATGTGATTATAATATATTGATCGGCTGAAGTATGAACTTACTTATGCAATTACAGTACTTGGCATGTTCAGAAACAAATCAGTGAATTAATGGACAAAATGTCTACTTTGAATCTACGGTTTTAATCAAAGAACAATTTAGTGAGAAGTTTGCGTGAACGTAAATATATCCTTGGCTATTATGGACTATTGAATAGCTATTTTTGCCTTTTGTTTAAACTTTCATATTTGGCAGTTGTGCCTAGAAGGCACAGTAAACCACACAGCGTTTAATAGGCGGATTTGGGTAGATCCAATTTCAAAATGAAAAATGAGGTTTGCGTTTGAGGGACTTGAAACTTTTGCATTCAAGCGGTGATCACATGGGGTTATAATTTTTAAGAGTTGTTGATTCTTTATACAAAGCAGATATTTGATGGAACCAAAAACCGCTTTTCAGCAAAAATTGTTGGAAAACTGTTTCAGCTTTCTACTGTTTCATAGTGTTCCATATTTTTGCATGAAAAACGAACTTTATTTTTGAAAAGATGGCTATTTCATATTGGCTAAGTACGGCTATTACACTTTTTTACTCAAGGTCTGTAGCTTAAGTAGGTAAACTCGTTTCTACTTGTCTTATTGCTTTTATTACGCGTCTAAGGTATGTAACGTAAGTTCTTACGTATTAGTATGAAAGGTTGAATAAAGGAAGTAGCCTATTCTCCTCTAGACATTCTTTTGGAATTAGAACCAATTTCAAACCTATGGGATGGGAAGGTACTCACAGGCTGAAATATAGAAACTAACTATTTTAAAATAACTCAATACTTAGATAAATAACTTCTCGTCAATTATTGTCGTGATTCAAAAGAACAGCTCTCAGGATTGCTGTTTGTCCTAGGTGATTGGATTTGTGAGTAGGGTCAAGGCTTCGTTCAAGCTCTTTTGTTAGAAGAGTTGTTGAGCTGTATAGTATGCCAGTATGCATTATGATGGTTAGTTCTAAATACTGAAAAAAAAGGGTCAGACATTGTCCCAACCGGAAAACGGTTTACCGTATACTTTTTGTTATGTGATGAAAGGGGGTGGGTGACATTTTGGGAAGGTAAATTTTTTGACAAAACTTAAAAATCAGACAAATTACATAGGCAATATAGGAAACAATAGGAAAAATATAAAGACTTCTGGGACATGGATACACCCCTCCCTTTGCATACATTCTTGATTTACCACTAGGTTGATGGTTTAAGATCTCTTTTTTGAGTGAAGAAAAAAAGGCTTAAGATTTTTGTCCTGTTCAGATAAACCGTTTCATGCTTGAAGAAACATAACATTTCAAAGTAGCAAAATACCTAATGGGCTGGGGGCAGTGGTGCTTTAAGTGGTGTGTGGGGCAGAGTGGGTACTTGCACCGGGCCAGAAATTTTAGGCGCGAAAAATTTCAAATAAGAATCTAACGGTTGTAATCATTTTGTAATTTTTGAAATTTTATTTTTATAAAAATAAAGTGGTGCAGGGTCCCCAAAGTAAAGTGGTGCCCTTAAGGTACTTCCGTATTACAGTGTACACACTCAAGAATTTGGATCGCGAAGATGAGACAAGAACCGGTTTTCACGGTCTTTATACAGGATGATTAGCTTCGTCTCGGTGGAAAATTACATTGTAGCTATATTTTAATTAAATATTTAGTTGGTATTTGGTCAGGTTAGATGTTTAATATAATGCGTACTATGCGCCCCCTTACCATAATTCTTTGTTGTAATTTTCATAATTTTGTTACTAAAATATTGTATTTTCATCTTATTTTGTTTTATTTCATTAGCATTCACCAAAATTCACTTCTTGAGTGTACACCATATAATACGGAAGTACTGCCCTTTATTTTAGAATTAAATATAAAAAAAAACAAGTTTTTTCAACTGAAAGTAAGGAGCAACATTAAAACTTAAAACGAACAGAAATTATTACGTGTATGAGGGGGTTCGCCTCCTAGTCAATGCCTCGCTCTTTACGCTAGAGTTCAAATTTATTCCAATTCTTTAAGAATGGCCCCTGAATCACAAAGGCCATTTAATTATAATATATAGCTCTTTTTAAAGTACCCCAAAAAACTAGCGTAAAGAGCGAAGTATTAACGAGGGGGTGAACCCCCTTATATACGTAATAATTTATGTTCGTTTTAAGTTTTAATGTTGCTCCTTACTTTCAGTTGAAAAAAAACTTTTTTTTTATATTTAATTTATGATCGTTCTTTAAATAATGCTGGGAATTCCGGTGCCCCCATCATAGGAATGCCCCTTCCCTCATGAAAAAATCATCTATTGAAAGATCCTCCCATGTAACCCTCTCCTCCGACCCACCCCCTTCCACACCAGAAAAAAAAAACTTGAACCTGAACTTGCAGCCATTTCTGCGGGGACTATGAGGGATTAAGTCATCCTCAAAGACATATTTATTAAATTTTCGACTATGCTGAACAAAATGGCTATCTCAAAATTTTGATCGGGTGACTTTGGGCAAAAAGTGAGCGTGGGAGGGGGCCTAGTTGCCCTCCTATTTTTTGGCCACTTAAAAGGGGCACTAGAACTTTTAATTTCCGTTCGAATAAGCCTTCTCGCGATATTCTAGGACCACTGGATTGATACGATCACCCCTGGAAAAAAAAATTAAAATAAATACGCATCCGTGATCATTCTTCTGGCAAAAAAAAAAAAAAAAAAAAATCCACATTTTTGCATAGGAGCTTGAAACCTCTACAGTACGGTTTTCTGATATGTTGAATCTGATGGTTCGGTTTTCATTAAGATTTTATCACTTTTAGGGGGGTTTTTACTCCTTTTTCCGAAAATAAGGCACATTTTTTCAGGCTCTTAGCTTTTGATGGGTAAGACTAAACTTGATGAAACTTATACATTTGAAATGAATTGATATTTAATGAATTCAAAATTAAAAAAAATTAAATAATAGTAACAATTAAATTAACATAATAACTCAAAAATATTATTTCATTAATACACTGAAAAAATTGTTAATAAATGAAAATTTTGCCTGAGAATTGTTGGGGGACAGGGGGAGGAGGAGTGCTAATCAATATTTTGCCTCGGGTGCAAGAGAGGCCAAAACTTCTACTGGTTAGGGGCTCTTGTAGAAAATCTAAGGATATTTGACTTTTACTGCAATTCAGAATGGACCTGTTTCAATGATAACTGATTCAAAATTCAAATGCCCTTTCACTGTAACTTTTTAGAGACAATTGCCTAAAAAATTTTCTCATTTTAATGAAATTCTCAGAAAGAAAGATGACAGTACTTGCTTTTTAAAATGACAATGCTTAAAACTAGACATAGAATCGATTTGTTATTGTTTGTTTTTTTCGGGGGGGGGGGGTGGACAAATCCAAAAACCCCTATATATTAGGGGAAGGCATAGGTCTGAAGCTTTTCCCCTGTATCGCGCGTGCCTGGTGTGAACAGCACAACGTTTTCATTACCATTTATACCGTACTGGCCGAAGGACTATTTTACCAGTTTATCTTGGCTAGCCTTGCCAGTCGAAACCCGATCAAATCTTCCTATCTAGGGTAATTAAGTCTTAATTATTTTTTAATTCCTTTGTCCAATAATTAAGATTGTATAACAAGGAGACACGAAGCTTGTTCATAAAGATGATGTATCTTCAGGTTTATTTTGAATTCCAATTATTCAAGGCGGTGATTTAATTTCCTAAGTACAGAGCCAGGTGTATGCCATTTTTTTTCAAGCCATTTTTTTGGAAGGTGTGGTCGTAGAAACTCCGAAGGGGATACGTTCGATTAGAAATTGAAAATTTAATGCCCTTTCTTAGGCTGGAAGTAATTGGAGGGCATCCATACTCCCTCCCGTGCTTTTTTGCCCTGACATCACAGGCATCCCTGTGACCCTCCTTGACATCACCATTTTTTTCAGAATAGTGAAAAGATCTAACAAGAATCTCCAGAGTTTACGTGACCCCCAGAGTCCCGGAGGCAATGTCATTAAATTATGTAAATTGCAAATTGTTCACTGATAGGTTTTAGTAGGAAGTTTGATCTTGGTTATCTGATCAGCATGGAACTCTTAGACCCGAGACGCATTTTGTGTTTTTACAGATCGTTTGTTTTACCTAGCGTTTTCTGCGTTAATTAAGTAAATTACACTATTTTAGACTATGTTAGGGGGCGTGCGCCCCCCCCGCCCCTCCCATGGATCCGCCACTGACACTGTAGCACATTCTATCGCCGCACATTCATCGGCGGTAGCACATTATCGTCGCAACGTCAGTTGAACATAATAGATCATAAATAGATCTGAAACCGTACAACAAGAGCTTATTTCATTCATAGTCAAGGAGGCACACTTGTGCCTCTTTAAAGAGGCGACCCACCACAATGTTAAGCGAATTTCCGGTCCTAGCGGTCGCAGAGAGACGGCGGTGATTTTGTAGCCTAACCTCAAACTAAGAAACATGCCAAATTTCACCCCCCTCCGACTTTATCTTCATGGGGGAAAGTGGGCCGGAAGTTTTGACCCTCCCACCACAGCCCCCCTTTAACGTTGTGAAATTTAGAGGATAAGCTTTCCTAGGGCCTGGGAGCTTATTCTCAAAATTTCAGCTCAATCCGATCACTCCTTCCCTGTTTTCCAAAAAAAAACAAATATAGCCACTTAATATTCATCAAGTTATTTTTTTTATCAGCCACGCCTACGGGCCACAGATCCGGGTGAATGAGGACTCATTCGAAGCGGAATTTGACCTGTTAGGGCCTTTTGATATTTTCAGACCGAAAAAAGTATCCTCTGAATTTACATTTACGAAAAACCTTGTTTCTCTATAAGAGAGCCCAGGTTAATTTTTGAAATTTCTGAAATCATAGTATTTCCTTATTGAATTAGATAAAAATAGTCCTCTTAATATGACAAGACCGACTGCAAGCTTCCAAAAATTTCAGCTCTTTCCCAGAATTTTTTTTTGTCGAAAAACGAAAATCTTACTTTGTATTTGCTTGCGTCGAAAATAGATTGTAGAGACTAAAAATAATTTAACAAGAGTTTCTGATAGTACAGCGGTCACTATTCCTGTCTGTCATGCGGAAGACCCGGGTCCGATTCTCCGTCAGAGTAATTTTTTATATATTGAATTTAAAGTAGTTTCTTTTTTAAATCCAATCTATTAAATCCTTCGACTCAACAGGCGTCTCCAGAAGAATATCACAGTCAGCGTTCAACTTACAGGTAAGTCTCCACTGCTTTGATAACATGCCATATACCCACATGCTCAAAGAAAATCTTACTGTGCATTTGATTTGAGTATTCAGGAATTAAAAGCCTTAACACAAGAATCTTTAAAAGCAGGGGGTTTGAGGGACGGCAGTCCCCCAACTTTAACTCCTGACACGATCAGCTAACAGTTAGTCAAGCAATAATAAGTAATAAACTGTACAAAAACGTGCAGAAATTATTTGAAAAGAACTACGTTTTCTAAAGAGTTAAAGAGGCTGAGTCACAAGTTCGAACCTTAAAACATACAGGGATTAGGAGGTATGAGTTGGGGGGCGTCCGCCCCCCAAACCCTCCGCTTTTGCAGCCTCTTTTGTTAAGATTTTTATTTTGGGGGTCTGCCCCCCCCCCCCCCAGCTCAACCCCCGCTTTTTCCCTTGCAAAGAAATTCTTTGCAACACGAACGAAGTCTGCTTGAATTTTTTACCGTAAGAACATCCTCTTGTATATCTTTGATTAAAAACAGCACCGAGCTTGTTTGCTAGATTTTGTACCAAACATTTGTCCCTATCGGATAACAAGCTATAATGTGAGAAACTCAACACTTTTGAACAGAAAAAACAGGGAAGAGTAGAAGGGCTCAGCATAAACAAGCAGTTTAGGTTCAGGTTCATCTATTTTTCCATCATACATAATCACACTGAATGCATAACTATACCTGGCACAGAGACAAGTTTGTAGTTATATCTGTAACAGACTGAGTTGTCATTGCCAAATTCTCTGAAGATTTAAAAAAAATTCCATTGAAACAGTTTCATTCGTGTTGGTACGACCAACTGATTGCAGGCTACAGGACTTAAGGGGGGTTTGGGGGGCGGCAGCCCCCCTACTGTACCTCCTAATCCTTGTACGTTTTAAGGTTCAAACTTGTGACTCAGCCTCTTTAACTCTTTAGAAAACGTAGTTTTTTTTCAAATAATGTTGTGTATAACATGAATAGAGAATAACTTCATGCACTAACATTATTTCGCTGTCGATTGAAGAGCAAGCAAAGTAAAAGACTTATTTGGGTTCATCCAATTAATAAAAGGAGAGAGGAAGTTGGATCCTTCTGCACTTTGTTTCCTGATTTAAGAAATGATGAAGATAAGTTTTTCAATTATTTCAAGTGAGTTTAAATTGTTTCAATAATTATTGTTCATTGAATCAATCAATCAATCAATCATTTTATTAATACTAAACTATATTACAAACGTAAAGAAAAATTATTTAGCCCATGAAGCTTGGCTTGTTGTGGGCCTTACAATACAATAATAAAGTACTAAGACAACCATAAATATTACTCTAAATCAAACAATATATATGAAATAAAGATTAAAGAGAATAAACAATACCATACAATAAAAAAAAAAAAAAAAAAAAAAAAAATAATAAGAATAACGATATATAAGGGAAAAATACAAAAGGAGAAACACTAGGAAAAGAGAAAACAGGGAAAATAAACGAAGGAGAGAGAAATTACTAAACTGGAAATACACGACGAATAACTGCCTTTGCAGACAGAAATAACGGGACATCCGGTGAGATTGAATTCCATAATTGAATTGATTTATAAACAGGAGACCTCTGGGCTGCTGTAGATGAACGTTTGGGCAAAATAAATCTACGAGAAGAACTACGCAGAAAAGTAGAGTACCTACCTAAGCCTGTCCGTGAAAAAAATTGCTGTAGAGGCGGTGGAAGTGTACCTAGAAAAGCAGAATGCGCTAAATAAAGATTACTTTTACTCACAATGTGATCCAGCGGAGCTATTCCAGTATCATTATAAAGATCAGATGATGGGTAAAGCCGAAGGAGAAGAAAAGTAGCCTTCACTGCCCTATTTTGGCCTCTTTGAAGTAAGCAGAGAAGAGATTTATTAGTATTGCCCCAGACAGAGTAGCAATAAGACATGTAAGGAAATATAAAAGCATAATAAAGAGATAGCATAACATCTGGCGGAAGAAATGAGTCAACCCGGTGCAACATTGAAGACTGGCGGAAGATGAGGGAACGAGTGTGAGTTATATGAGGCTTAAAAGAGAGAAAACAGTCAAGATACACACCAAGAAATTTCACCACAGCAGCTTGCGGTATAACATCATTTCCATAAGTCAGGATGATTGGCTCCCTTACATCTCTCATACGATAAGGGGTCCTGAAGTGTACAATGGCACTTTTTTGGTTGTTGAGAGTCATACCATTTGACCAGAACCAATCTTTTACTTTATCAAGAAGACCTTGAGCTAGGGAAGTGGCAGATGGCAAGTCCACTGCAGCAATGAAAAAGTTACTGTCATCAGCAAAAAGAATAGGGTGCACAAGGGGATGAAGACCATCAACGAGATCCTTAATGTAAATTAAAAACAAAAGTGGTCCAAGCACAGAGCCCTGTGGGACACCCTTCAATATAGGCAAAGTAGTGGAAGAATTACCATTAACTGAAACATACTGAGATCTTCCCGACAGTTAAGACCTTAACCATTCTAGTGGGACTCCATGTACTCCAAATGAAGATAGTTTAGACAAAAGAACAGAGTGGTCAACCATATCAAAGGCCTTTGAAAAATTAAGAAATAGACCCAAAACACACAAGCCCTTGTCCAGATTAACACGCACAAACTCTGTTGCATCTGAAAGTGCATACGAGGTAGAGAAAGTGGTACGAAAACCATACTGATGGTTAGTTATGAGAGAATTTCCTGCAGTCGTGTTAGTACTAAAAACAAATGAAGAGAGTCTACAATACAGTACTCTTTCAACAACCTTAGAGATGACAGGAAGAAGAGAAATGGGTCTATAATTTGAAATTAGAGATGAATCATCTTTTTTATGTAAAGGGAAAACATTAGCAACTTTAAATCAATGAGCGAAAACACCAGAAGAAAGAGAGAGGTTAGTTATGTGTGAGATGGGGTTAGAAACAAACTGACAAAATTTTTAAAGAACATTATTACTCAAACCAAAACCATCAACTGAACGGCTACTTGGAAGCTGGGAGATAATACTATAAATTTCAGTATCACTGCATGGGGAAAGGAAAAATGACTTTTCTGCTATGGGAAAACTGCTTACTCTATTCTTGAGTTGAATGGGAACTGAAGGAAGAGTGGTGAAATGTGAATTGAAGGCGTTTGCTGAAGAATTTTTATCCACAATAGATCCATCAACATTCCTGTAATGACATGGGGGGGACTGTTTGAGTTTCATGCGAGAAATAGCTTCAATTACTACATTCCAAACCTTTCGCAAGTTCCCCTTACACTCATCAATTCGACGCGAAAAATAGAGCTTTTTGGCTGCACGTACTGAAGTCGTAAGCAGATTTTTATAATGTTTATACTTCAAAAGATCATCCTGTGTTTTACTTTTACATGCAACCTTGAACAGAGACGCCTTCATATGTGTAGCATTAATCAGACCTATGGACATCCATGGGCATTTGGATGTAGAATTCCTTAGTCTCTTCCTAAGAGGAAAATGCTTATCCAACAGAGCTCCCATACGACACACAAATAAACTTGTTGCACATTCAACATCATTAGCTTCAAGAACACTAGACCAATCATTGCTCTGAAGACTAAGAATTAAATTAGAAATTTCTTTATCTGTAAAAGTTCTAAAAGAATATTCACCTTGCTTATTCACAGCAATCTCAGTATTAGGTACAAAAAGTGATAGATAAATAGGGAAGTGATCAGACAGATCAGTGAAAACATGACCAGAAGTAAACTTCAATTTTGGAGAATGAGAAATGAAAATATTATCTATCAAAGTGGCAGAATTTCTTGTAGGATCAACACGAGAAGGAAAAAAATTGAAGGAAGTAGCCCAGAAGAAGAAAGCACATCAAAGAGATGGTCACATTCATCACTTGATCCAACATTTAACATATTACAATTAAAATCTCCCAAAACACAAATACGTTTTTTAGAGAAAGTCACTGCACCAGAAAGCTGATCAAGCAAATCACAGAACAGATGTGTTGGAAAAGGAGGGGGCTTATAAAACAAACAAACAGTATCACATGCAAACTGGCTTTTCAGATCAATAACAAGAGAATAAACAGTCCTACTATTGGACACAACTGAAGTAAACAAGGATTCAAGGTCATACCGTCTACTGAAGTTAATATCAGATTTTATAAATACAGAAATGCCCCCTGAGCACTTTGTTACCATTCTAGGGACATGAATAACAATATAACCATGCATATCATAAACTGTTAAATTTTCACTATCAGATAACCATGTTTCAGTTAAACCAATTACATCAAAATGGCAAGAATTATCAGACCACAAATATGATTTCAGACTATCCCACTTATCTCGTACCCCACGTACATTCAAACAAAATACATTAACGTAACTATTTGAAGAGAGAGAAGGCATGATTTTATCACAAAAATCAATAGTAGTGTGATAATTGCAACTAGAATTACCCATAGATCCAAGAAGAGGGTCAAGTGTGTGGGCCTCTTGTTTGCCAGCACTACTTGGTTGCTCAAAGATAACTGATTTAAGAATAGAAGAATTCAAAAGAAAAGAAAAATCAGCTTGATTTACCACACATAACAAATGCACACAATATCTTCAAAAATGAACAAAATATCAAACAAACAGGCTGAAATAGCAGAGGGTAAATTGAAACTAAAAAGGTGAAACTTGTAGGCAACAAAGAAAAGAAAGAGAAGAAAAAAAAAGCCTGCAAGACAAAGAACAATAACAAGCTACTAAGCTCAAAAAAATTGAAAAATAACAAACAATTACAAGTATAAAGTCAAAAACAAATATAGAAAAAGGCAAAACAATAAAGAAGCAACCAGAGGAAAGAGTTATCAATGGTTTATGGAAATCATTTAAAAAAATAATGTAAAACAACATAAATGCAAGCATAAGTAAAACAATTAGATAATAAAGGGTTAAAAAAAAACAAAAAAAACAACAGAGCTAAAAGGGGAAAAATGGTTTATTTCAGTCCTGGGAGGGGCTTGGATGGGCTTTAGTTGACTGATGGAGAACATCAACTTGAGTTGCCTCTTTAACAGTGATCACTTTACCATCAGAAAGCTTGGTAAGTATTTCTCCTCCACTGGACCATGTAGACCTCTTCCCAAGCTTTGATTTAGCATTATTATGTAGCTGAAGTCTAGGCTTTGTGAGTGACTCAGACATAAAGACACCACTACCTTGCAAACTCTACTTTTCTCTAAGAATAAGATATTGCATTATGGGACTACAAAAGTCAACAACCAGTAGGCAAGATTTCTAACATGAGACTTGTCATCACATTCTTCTAAGATAAACTATGTCATTCTTAATCAGTGAGATTATAGGAAATATAGTATCACAAAATTCAAGAACTTTGTTGTCATAAGCTTCGGTGTAAATGTCTCCATTGAAAACAAATGTGATCATCTGATTTTAAACTTTTATGTGGTCAAACTGATCGCCCAGATAATCCACCGTGATTTGAATTAGTTTCAGAGATTTTCGCAGCTCCGAAAAACTTGAGTCAAGCAAATGAAGAGATGATTCAAGCTTTGACATCATCAAATAATATTGTTTTAGTGATTTTTCCAAAAGCACATCAAAATCCATTTTAAGACTATTATATACATCCTGTTTAATATTTTCCATTTTTTTAGCATCAAAAGCAGCAGGTTGATGACTAGAGGCAAGTTTTTTAAAGGCTTGATGAAAGCCTTTTTGTATTTTCATTGAAAATAATAAAAAAACGACATATTTGCCCCCTCCCTACGTATTTAAATAATTGTATTCCCCCACTATATTTGTGTGAATTTATTAAACGTACCTGCATCGGGGGGGGGGGATAAAGCAGCTAAACTAGAAGCTATTCTGAAAACCAATAGGTAGCATTTTTCTTAATGTAAATGAACTCAATTTTAAATAGCATTTTAAAATAGCATTTAGTTTAGGGGTCATAAATTGGATTAAAACTCGTTTTATTTATTTATAATAAAGAGGCGTTAATTTGCTTAGGGTCGAAGGCATTGGCCAATTTGGGCCCAAACCCCTGACACTTCAAACTTTTTTGGGTTTCTCGGCACTTCCTGCGGTTATCCAGGTTTCTCCGGGTCTAAAAATGAGCACCAGTAAAAAATCTTAGATGTGGTAGCCATCAAGAAGAGTTACTGTCAAGTAGAGTGGGGATCAGTTAGAGTTGATAAAACAGACGTGGAGTAATTTCAAAGATCCCTCTACAAACTAGTGATCGAACCTGCGGAGGATATCCAGGTTTTTCCGGGTCTAAAAATGAGCACCCGTTGAAAGTCTCCTGCACTACTTACAAAAATAGGAAAATCTTCCTGTTGTCAATTTTTTGGAGATAGTCGGGGATATTGATCAATACCTTAGAAGTTGGAAGGGCTGTTGGAGGGCTAACGGACTGCCAAGCTGTCTATACCTTTCGACTGAGGAACCTGAAAATAGGAAGCCTGGCGACAACCAGGTCTGGCAAGCTCCCATACAGTCGAAACAATATGGGAAGAAATATCAGAAGTTTTCTTTGCTTGTTTTGTGATGAATAAAAATAAACCTAATAGGGTGTTGTTCACCATGTGTTCTACCTACATTTTTGGAATATAGGCATAATATTTCAAATCCTTTCTTTTCCTCATTCCTTTTATTTATCTTACTTTCCCTTTGGCAAGTCAATTTTACTTGTGTGGGGAATCTTCCGGGGATAATTGTATGCGGGGGGGGGACAATATTGAATAACTGGGAATTATAGTTCACTTTTATCAGTTTTTCTGCGAAGAGTGTAATCCTTTGGACCAATCACCCCTCCCTATGTGTAGGCCTATAAATATTTCCGCTAGATTGGCGTTCATTCAATCCTGTCAAAATGTGTAATCTAAGAAGGACACAAAGGCTCATCAAATGTTTTCCGGATTTTCCACTGGATTCCCTTTCTCCTAGAAAGAAGAATGAAGTATCTTATTGATTAACAAAATTCCCTTCCCTGTTAGTTGGAGGGCGGAAATATAATCACAGATGTTTTTCTGTTGGCTGACCCAAGGTATATCATGTGGACACTTATGTTTTAGATGCGACGTGCCTCCTGCCCTTAATGCCAGTGGCCGTATCGAGTATGAGTAAATGGATTTCTGTGACGCGCTTATAAAGCTCGACCTTGGTCTCCCCGAATATATTAACTTTCATTTTTCTTTCTATAACTTTCAGATGGACCTTTTTTACGCAATCACGATAAGAAAATTCACTTCCTATGAAATTTCCTAGGACCCCTTGTCCTAAGGGGTGTTTCACAAAATCCCACCTAAACTTGAAAAAATTTGGACATATGAGTCTAAAACAAATGTCCGGAGCATGAAGACCCACCCCGGAAGAAAGATCGTTCAATCTCTCCTTCTATTTGGCTCTGTGTACTTCTACTTCCGTTTGTCACATTTGCTCATATTGGCTGAGTAAGCCTGTCTTATTGGCTCAACTAACATCCGTTATATATATATATATATATATATATATATATATATATATATATATATATATATATATATATATATATATATATATATATATATATATATATATATATTATTGATTGTTGTGATATATTGGGCTTGATATGAAACCGCTGTTTTAGCAAAATTGTATTTAAGCCGTATTGAAAGTTTTTCCAAATTTTGTTGTTGTTGAAAGTTTTTAAGCCGTAGTTCGTTTGATAATCCGTTGCTAATTTGTAGAAATCTTATTTATTCTTTCCTGTAAACCATACAATATGCATTTTGTTTCACACAAAAAACAAAAAACAAAAAAAAATATTGGGGTTCGAAAACTTAAGGATTTGTTATTCAAAACAGTTATTGGCTTTGATATGGCTGCTCCAAGTATCGCTTGAAAATTGTTTGTAGGTAAGTGGCTGACTCCTTGTCCATCCATCGATGCCATTTTTCCATGGATTTTTACTTGAATCATTTTCAATTACCTTAACTATCACATTCTTAGGTTTGCAGGTACCTAATCAAGCATGTATCCGTTGATTTTGGTTTTACAGGTAAGCCGGGCTGGTTTTAACCAGCTGCTTCTCAGACGACAAACTTTCATATAAATAGATGAAATACCGACTGCCAGAAGCTTTTACGATTCTGTTAGAGTCCTGCAAATGATGATAACATGTCATCAGCAATCTGTCTTAATGATCAAGATTAACAGCCCATTAAACCAAAAGAGTGACTGACTGCTCAATTTGATAAGTGTTGGAAATATTAGTTGGCAGTTATCCAATTTGTATTGTTGGACTGTTGCCTGAAAAGTTACATCTATTATATCCACAATACGAAAGAAAAGGAAAAAGGAGATTGCCATTGTGAAACGGAACTGACAACAGCCCTAGGCCCAGCATCATAAGTTTATTATTGCACCAGCCAAAGAGTGTCGGAAGACAGGAATAAAAAGAAGAACAGTAGCGTACACAGCGATGGGTCGCTGACTTTCTGAAATTGCGTACACCAGATGGCGTTTGCCAAGTTTGACGGAACTCTGTCAAGTGTTTTGGAAATGTGCTGCACAAGCGGCGCTCCGACATGTATACCTAGTTGCGGAAAGCTGGTGGCCGCTCGGAACACTCTTTTTGTAGAACTGAATGAAACATGTTTTTCTGCCTTCCTCAAACAGAAATTCCCCTCACTCACAAGAAGTCTTATTCTAAAGTTTCCCCCAACCTCGAGACAAAACAGGGTAGACATTACAAAATAAAAAATTGTCACCTTTTAATGAAATCTACCCATGTGCAATCTGTCTCATGAGAAGTCTTCGCTTGCCTTCTAGCATAAAAAAAGAAAAGAAAAAAAGATATATCTGTTATGGTCATTGGAATCAGTGTGGCCAGATCGTGAACAAAAAAATAAGCCGCAGCCTTTGAAAAACACGCCAAAAATAAGCCAGACAATTTTTTGCCCAAAATTTAACTTTACTTTTAATGGTGTCCAAGTTTTGACGGCCGTTTTATAGAAATATTGAAAAAAACTACGTTTTCTAAAGAGTTAAAGAGGCTGAGTTACAAGGTCGAACCTTAAAACGTACAGGGATTACGAGGCAAAGTTGGGGGGCTGCCGCCCCCAAACCCCCGCTTTCGCAGCCTTTAAATATAAAAAAAATTTCTTTAAACTGAAAGTAAGGAGCGACATTAAAACCTAAAACGAACATAAATTATTCCGTATATGAAAGGGGCTGTGCCCTCCTCAAGCCTCGCTCTTTACGCTAAAGTTTTTATTGTTTAAAAAAAGAGTTGTGAGAAAGTCAAACTTTAGCGTAAAGAGCGAGGCGTTGAGGAGGGCACAGCCCCTTTCATATACTGAATAATTTCTGTTCGTTTTAAGTTCGATTAACTCTTTAGAAAACGTAGTTTTTTTCAAATAATTTCTGCACGTTTTTGTACAGTTTATTACTTATCAAGATAAAGTCGGAAGAGGATGAAATTTTGCAAGTTTCTTAGTTTGAGCTTGGGCTACAAAATGCGATTACCGCCGTCTCTCTGCGACCTCTAGGACCTGAAATCGCTTAACATTGTGGTGGGTCACCTCTTTATAGAGGCACAAGTGTGCCTCCTTGACTCACCACTATTCAGGTCCTTTGATCCTACTGGCATTATCGACCTTTCAATTCGTTCCCTGGTTTGCGGAAGTTCAGTTCCAGTGTAGAGATTATTTTGAGGCTGCATTTAGTAGAATTGCGATAAGGCTAGGCTGGCTAGGCTGTGTACCCAATCTGTTTGTACAGAGATACAAACCACAGAAAATAGCTAGAGTGTACATGACGACAGCATGACGACTCCTGGACAACTCACATGAACTAAACAGTTAAACAGGATCTGTAGATGTTACAGACATGTCTGTTAGGAGTTTGATTCCTGGCGTTATTCTATACTGATAAGTAACAGCTAATATACTGTACCTTCAGCTGTAGTTTAACCCCATGACTTAATGGCTAATGCTTTTTATGCTGTTGTTACGAAGCCACGTGTCTCTTAGGATTTGAAAACTTCACCGCAGTGCCGCGGTTAGATTCGCATTTTGACCATAGAGTTAAAACGTGATTTTGACCTTTCGTGAGCATTCGTTCGTTCGTTCGTTCGAAAATCGGATGAATTGCCAAAAAATATAAATTCTTCCCGAAAAAGTAAATCACGCCAAGAAATAAGCCAGTTCAAAATAAAAATAGCCAAGTTTTAAGCCACAAGCCAGTTCCAAAAATTTTCACGCCAGTCGCCAACAAAATAAGCCAGTTTGGCGTAAAATAAGCCAATCTGGCCACACTGATTGGAATCATGCTGAAGCTTTGGATTCGGTTGTTGTATGTTCGACTACGCCTTTGCTTCCTCTTGTATTTCGATTGGCTTAGAGTTACCGACATTGCCATTGCCAACTACATTTTACAAAGCAAGACTGGTCCTTGTAAGTTAGGCCAGTATCCTTCACCTTGAAATATTTATCCATCAGAAATTCCATCTTGCAGAGGACTCGAAAAAGGGAGGGGGAGACTTACCTTTAAATGTGAACCCCCCCCCCCCAAAAAAAAAAAACTTGATGTAAGTGCTTGCACAATAGCCTAGTGTAAAAAACCCCCTTTATTTTGTATATATATATATATATATATATATATATATATATATATATATATATATATATATATATATATATATAAAAAAAAAAAAAAAAAAATATATATATATATATATATATATATATATATATATATGTATACTAGGGCCGTATCCAGGATTTTTGTTCAGGGGGGTTTTACTAATTTTTGACTTTTTTTTTGGGGGGGGGGGTTACTAATTTTTGACTCAGTTTTCGACTAATTTTACTGATTTTTACCTAGGTTTTACTAATTTTCGACTTATTTTCGAGTCGGTCAAAAATTTCGGGGGGGGGGGGGGTTCAAACCGGGCAACCCCCCCCCCCCCACCCCTGGATACGGCAGTGATATATACATATATATATATATATATATATATATATATATATATATATATATATATATATATATATATATATATATATATATATATATATATATATATATATATATAAAGAATAAAACCCCTTTATTTTGTATATATATACATATATATATATATATATATATATATATATATATATATATATATATATATATATATATATATATATATATATATATATATATATATATATATATATATATATATATATATATATATATATATATATATATATAAATATATATAAAGAATAAGGGGTATAAAATGTTCGTTTTTAAAATGTCCTTAGGAAGAGTCGTCTGGTCTCATCTGAAAGTAGTCCAATCCCTTGTTTATTGGTACGCATAGTTAAAATATTCAAACTGTGGCAGACACCTCGAAACGTTTCTTTTATCCATTCTTAATCCGATATCTGTTAAGGGACTTGACATCTGGAAAACGGCCTGATGGAGAGAGAGCATGCTCGTTCTCCAGTAATTGGAAACAGTTTGGTAATTGGAACCCTCTATTAAGCTACGGGATTGTCGCCGAGTATTATTAATGTAATTTGGTTGGTGCAGTAACTCTAACTTGGACTGAAAAGAACTTGTTTTTAAACACAAATGATTCCTAAGTTCAGGCTCTCTTGTAATTCTATTTGCCGCATGGAAGAAAGATTTTACAAAAAGAGAAAAGAAAACAATACTCGCAGTTTAGAGCAAAGTTGTAACAGCTGCGAAGAAAAGTCTCCTGACCAAGATTTTGCTCATAGTAATTTGTTTTATCTCAAGGCAATGACTTCAGTTTGCATAAGTTTTAGGGGAGGAGGAGGCATAATGTATTTTCAAAATAGGGAAGGGGACAATTCATCGTTTTTTACTTTTTTTAATGAAACTCCCCTTCAGAAGGTATTTTTCAAAATCAAGACGGGACAAAAAAAACATTAGGGGATATGTCCCCCCCCCCCCAGTTGACGCAAATGTCCTACGAAAAACATAATTTTCATAACTAACCGTGTTACCAGTAGTTTATTCCACTAGACACACATTCTACGTAAAATACTGCTATTACTACTACTAACACGCTGCAGCACCAAGCCACCCGAGGCCAAAACACCCATACACTCCCAAGAAGTTTCCGTTTTCCTTAAATCCCTCCCTCCAACACCCCCACCCCACTCCCACCCATTCCGGGACAACCTGCTTTTTGTTTGGCCTAGACAATTGGCCGACAAGGACAATTTTTGACAATCTGTCATCGTACATCCGCAGAACATGTCCTAGCCATCTCATCCTTTCTCGCATTATCAAACAGTTCGTGGTAACGAACTGTAAGTAAGGAGCGACCCTGCTGAATAGTAACCGAAATTCTAAAAAACGGAATTTTGATACCAAAGATACATCAAAAGAATCAGATTTTTATGCTGATTTCAAATATATAAGTTTCATCAAGTTTAGTCTTCCCATCAAGTTACGCGCCTGAGAAAATTTGCCTTATTTTCGAAAATGGGGGAAACACCACCTAAAAGTCATAGAACCTTAATGAAAATCACACCATAAGATTCAGCGTATCAGAGAACCCTACTGTAGAGGTTTCAAGCTTCTGTCTGCAAAAATGTGGAATTTTGTATTTTTTGCCAGAAGAAATATCCCGGATGCGCGTTTGTTTGTTTCTTTTTTTTTTTTGTTTTTTTCCCCATGGATGATCGTATTGACCCAGTGGTCCTAGAATATCATGGGAGGGCTCATTTGAACGGAAATTAAAAGTTCTAGTGCCCTTTTTAAGTGACCAAAAATATGGAGGGCAACTATGCCCCCTCCCACGCTCTTTTTCCCCAAAGTCACTCGATCAAAATTTTGAGATATCCATTTTGTTCAGCATGGTTTAAAAATATAATAACTATGTCTTTCAGGGTAATTTAATCCCTCACAGTCCCCGGGGGAAGGGCTGCAAGTTATGAACATATAGTATTGGTCATTAGGAAGTATACAACGAACAGAAATTAGTCCTAAAGTCATTTCTCTGGAAATTGCAATTTCTCTAAAATGCGTATACATCTGTGAAAACCCTTTTTATCTATTGAAAATATGGATTTTTTTTTTTCTGACAAAGTGGCGTATGTAAAAAGGGAAAATTCAGCAATCCGAATGTAAGCGTAAGTAACCTAGATACAATTTTCCCTGTTCCGAAACATACGTTGGATCGGTTTCTCATTGGGTCCATGTTTATAATGGAATGTTGTACTTGCTGTTAGTTAGTTTTGTTGTACTTGCTGTAGTTTTGTTGAGTGTAATCTGAATGACATAAGTAAGGCTGTCAAGTCGATAGTTACCGGTTCTCCTATACCTAGTGAACCTATCAAACAGTTCGTGGTAACGAACTGTAAGTAAGGAGCGACCCGGCTCAATGGTAACCGAAACTCTAGAAAACGGGTTATTGATACCAATAGATATAACAAAAGAATCAAATTTCAATGCTGATTTTAAATATATAACTTTCAGCAAGTTTAGTAATACCCATCATAAGTTACGAGCCTGAGAAAATTTGGCTTATTTTCAAAAAAAGGCGGAAAAACCCCCTAAAAGTTATAGAACCTTAATGAAAATCAAACAATCATATTCAGCATATCAGAGAACCCTACTGTAAAGGTTTCAAGTTCCTATCTACAAAAATGTGGAATTTTGCATTTTTTGCCAGAAGAAAGATCACGGATGCGTGTTTATTTGTTTGTTTGTTTGTTTGTTTGTTTTTTTTTCCCAGGGGTGATCGTATCGACCCAGTGGTCCTAGAATATTGTGGGAGGGCTCATTGGAACGGAAATTAAAAGTTCTAGTGCCCTTTTTAAGTGACCAAAAAAAATGGAGGGCAACTAGGCCCCTCCCACGCTTATTTTTTTCCCAAAGTCACTCGATCAAAATTTTGAGATAGCCATTTTGTTCAGCATGGTCGAAAATATGATAAATATGTCTTTTAGGATGACTTATTCCCCCGAAGTTCCCAGAGGGAGGGCTAAAAGTTATGAACTTTACCCAATGTTAACATATAGTATTGGTTATTGGGAAGTATACAGAAGTTTTCAGGAGGTTTTTTTTCTGGTAGTGGGAGGGAAGGGTGGGTCGGTGGTTATGTTGGAGGATCTGTTCATGAAGGAAGTTTTCAGGGGGGAAGGGACTTTGCCAGGAAGGGAGTACCGGACGTCCACGCAGTATGTATTGGTTATTTGGACGTATAAAAAAATTTTCAGTCAGGATATTAAGGGGATTATGAGCTAGAGGAGGTAGTAACTATAGCGAAGAGTTACTTAGAGGCGATGTCCGTGTGGGCAGGGACCTTTCTCGAACGGGAGTACCAGATTTACAAGCTTTATTTAAAAAACGAGCAGAAATTAAATAAAAAAAACAAGTTTTTTCAACTGAAATGTAAGAAGGAATATTAGAACTTAAAACGAACAGAAATTATAACGTATGTGAGGGGGTTCTCCCCCAAGTCAGTACCTCGCTCTTTAAGCTACAGTTTTTTTTTTTTAGTGCTTTCAAAAGAGCGATCTATTCTATTTAAACGGCTTTTTTGTTTCAGGGGGTTCTTAATAATATTTTTTTTTTAATTTTAACGTAAAGAGCGTGGTATTGACTAAGGGGAGAACCCCTTCATATAAGTAATAACATATACGTAATAAAAAAAACAATAAAAAAACAAGCGATACGGCTCAATAGTAATCGAAACTTTTAAAAACGAAATTTTGATGTCAATAAATGTATCAAAAGAATGTGTTTATAATGCTGATCCTAAATATATAAATTTTATTAAGTTTAGTATTACTCATCAAATGATACGAGCCTGAGGAAATTTACTCGATTTTTTAAATAGGGGTGAAACATCCCCTACAAGTGAAAGAATTTTATTGAAAATCACACTGTGAGAATTCAGCTTATCAGATAACCCTCTTACATAGATTTCAAGCTCATTTCTGCAAAAATCTGCAACTTTGTATTTTTTGCCAGAAGAAAAATATACGAATATAGAAGTTAGTTGCGTAAGTTAATTTGTAAAGACATCGATTTAGCAAAAGAAAAGTAAAATTTTTATGCAAATAAAAGCTGCATTAACTAAAAAACGATCAGAAATTAAATAAAAAAAACAAGTTTTTTAAACTGAAAGTAAGGAGCGACATTAAAACTTAAAACGAACAGAAATTATTCCGTATATGAAAGGGGCTGTCCCCTCCTCAACGCCTCGCTCTTTACGCTAAAGTTTGACTCTGTCTCACAACTTTATTTTTTAAAACAATAAAAAACTTTAGCGTAAAGAGCGAGGCGTTGAGGAGGGGACAGCCCCTTTCATATACGGAATAATTTCTGTTCGTTTTAAGTTTTAATGTCGCTCCTTACTTTCAGTTTAAAAAACTTGTTTTTTTTATTTAATCAATGAGAAAAGGTGACTTTCCACGTGCGTTAAAACAAGCTAAAGGGATTGTACTTCACAAAGGAGGTGACAAGAATGAGTTGTCAAACTATAGACCAATATCAATTTTACCTTTATTTTCTAAGATTTTTGAAAAAGTTATTTATTCCCAAGTTTATTCTTATTTAGATTCTTTTGGATTTGTTAGTGATAGTCAATTCGCTTTCAGAAAGCGTCACTCAACGTTGCACGCAATGCATCACCTTTTAGATAATTTGAATAATGGATTTGAAAGAAATATAGTTCCTTTAATGATATTTATTGATTTGAAGAAAGCGGTCGATACAGTTAACTTTAATATACTTTTGAAGCGGTTAAAAAGTCTTGGAATTAAAAATAGTGCTCTAAGTTGGTTTGAATCTTATCTTTTCGGTCGGTCTATAAGTGTTGTACACAAAGATATTGTCAGTGAATTGATGCCTGTTACTTGTGGTGTGCCGCAGGGTTCCGTTCTGGGACTTCTCTTGTTCCTAGTTTACGTAGATACATTGCGGTATTATATAACTGATGGTGTTGTTACTTCATTTGCTGATGATACAGCTATAACTGTTTTTGCAAAGTCTGTTCAAGAAGCTGTTGAAAAAGCTAACCATGCACTTCAGTGTCTCCGCGTATTTGTGAGTGTGATTTGCCTCGCTGTTAATGCAAAGAAAACCAGTTACATGATTGTCAGCAGAACTGGGACTCTTTCTCTACTGGATTCGGTAGTTGTATATGCCTCTGAGGTTATTCAACAAGTATATGACCTCCGTTACTTGGGTTTTCATATCGACTGCAATCTCAGCTGGAAAAAACACAGTGAGATAGTATCAGCTAAAGCTCCCATGAAGACTCGGGATACTGAGAAAACTGAAGCATACCTTTCCTCTGTCAACCCTCAAGCTCATTTACAGCGCTATTGTAGACCCTTATATTGGGTACGGATGCTCGGTATGGGCCAGTAATTTCATCGGCAACTATAAAAGGATACAAATTGTTCAAAATAAAGCAATCAGAGTACTCGGAGAGATGTTCCATTGTGAAAGCACTGCCCAATCTTACAAAAAATTTGGCATTCTGAATGTTTAGCAGCAGCGTGATTATCAGTTATCAGTGTTTGTCTATCAGTGTCTGAATATGTTATCTCCTGAGTACTTTTGGAATGTATTTTCCCGCAATTCTCTCTACCATGAATATTCTACACGAAATGTTGACTATTTCAGTGAGATCCGACATACAACAAGGTCAAGTTTTGCTTTACGGAACATAGCTGTTTCGGTATGGAATGGTCTCCCGGATAGTATTAGAGCGGCCGATAATTTTCATTTAAGAAAAAGTTAAAGAATTTTTTTTGGTTGAAAAAGGAGGATAATTTTTGGAGACTGGGGGGAGGAATAGGGAAGGGGGGAGGATGGTTAGATTGTGACAATGTAAATTGTTTTCTTGAATTTTTTTTTCCTTACCTTTTTTTTTTTTTTTTTGAAAAAATAAGAATTTATTAATAATTATTATTGTTTTTATTTATTTTTGATTAAAGGGCGGTTAGGAGATACATTTACCAACAGGATTTTTTTTAATCTTAATGTGGTTGTCTAGTTATTTCTGATGTTTGTTGAATGTTTTTTTTTTTGGTAAAATAAAAAAAAATGTCTATGTCTGGTTCTGGAAATCGGTTTAATAGAGAGCAAAAAATACAGCTTTCTAACATTTCAGCTATGTTTATCATCCTTGTTCTCAGTATGTTCAAGTTTTCAAAAAATTAAAGTTCAAAAAATTTGAACTTTAGCGCAAAGAGCGAGGTATTGACTTGGGGGCGAACCCCCTAATATACGTAATAAAAATACACAAGTATAGAAGGTTGTTACGTAAGTTATTTCGTAAGTTACATATAGTTATTACTAATAAAAACGCTCGTGAATAAAATTAAACAAGTTTCGAGAAAGCCATTTAGCCAAAACAAATTAAAATTAATATGCAAATTTCGTTTTAATTATTCATCTACGGTGAGCCAAAATCAAAACCTGCATTAATTTTAAAACCTTCAGAAATTAAATTAAAAAAAAAGTTTTTTAACTGAAGGTAAGGAGCGACATTAAAACTTAAAACGAACAGAAATTATTCCGTATATGAAAGGGGCTGTCCCCTCCTCAACGCCTGGCTCTTTATGCTAAAGTTTGACTCTTTCTCACAACTCTGTTTTTTAAAACAATAAAAAACGTAGAAAGCGTAAAGAGCAAGGCGTTGAGGAGGGGACATCCCCTTTCATATACAAAATAATTTCTGTTCGTTTTAAGTTTTAATGTCGCTCCTTACTTTCAGTTTAAAAAAAAATCTTGTTTTTTTTATTTAATAGCCCCAGAAAGGGGCTATTAAACATTCTCCATGCAGCTTACTGTTTGAGATACGACCAGTTAGTAGGGTACCCAAAACAGTCCTAAAGTCATTTCTCTGGAATTTGCAATTTCTCTAAAATGCGTATACATCTGTGAAAACCCTTTTTATCTATTGAAAATATGGATTTTTTTTTTTTTTTTTTTTTTTTTTTTTTTTTTACTGCCAAAGTGGCGTATGTAAAAAGGGAAAATTCAGCAATCCGAATGTAACCGTACGTAACCTAGATACAATTTTCCCTGTTCCGAAACATACGTTGGATCGGTTTCTCATTCGGTCCATGTTTATAATGGAATGTTGTACTTGCTGGTTCTGGAAATCGGTTTAATAGAGAGCGAAAAATACAGCTTTCTAACATTTCAGCTATGTTTATCATCCTTGTTCTCAGTATGTTCAAGTTTTCAGGTTGAAAACTTAACAAGAGCTTTCTGATATATACTCAAGCCATCAGTTATACCCGTTGATGACCAGGCTAAGATCTCCTACTATATATTAGTTGATTCAACCCAGGATCAAGCTCACGAAGTATCACGGTTTTTGTATGTGTGTGTAATTATCAGTATTTTATATTTTTTGCTCGTTTTTTTTTGTAAATTTTGGCCAACCCCCAAGCCAAATTGCAAAGCGACTAATGAAGCGACTGTGCAGAACGACTAATGAAGCTATTACCTGAATTTGGGAAACCATTTAGAAAATCTCTCTAATATCTGATGATTGGTGTAATAATAAAGGAAACACAAGAAAAAACATAATATAGATTCAAAATATTCTACTCAATGAGAAAAATTACAATTTATTAAATTTGAATATAGGGAAACGAGACATTTTTCTAGCAAAAGCAATAAAAACGGAAAAGTACAGAAATAAATGACACTAACTTAAAAACTTTGCCAGTTTTTTTTTTTTTTTATTAATATTTTTTTTTAATAAGAGTCTCGCTTGTAACGAATTTGGGTACATAGAAACTATCAGGCGTATGCTGGCACAAGTGCTTTGACTAGTTCATTTTTCTATAGAAGTGTTAAAGAGAGTTTAGGTGAAGAATATTATTTCAAGTTGAATTTACCAATTAAATATATTATACTTTGAATTCAGGCGCGAGCTAATTGTTTACCACTTTTTACATATTGGAGGGATATTAATTTTCCAAATAGATTACGAATTTGCCCATTTTGCGCTACTTTGGGGATGGATTGGGACATTTTCTTTTTAGGTACAATCAGGGGCGGATCTAGAGAAAAATCTTGGGAGAGGGGGTAATGTGAAAAGTGCGACAATAAACAAAATCTTGGGGAGAGGGGCAATGTGACAATGGTGCCAGTAATTGACCAAATTGACAAATTGATTTAACAAAAGAGTGAAAAAAAACAAGGAATAAGGGTGCCAGAAAAAATCTTGGAGGCCCGGCCCCCTGGATCCGCCAGTGGGGGCAATGACACGGCAAATCTAAAGGGAGATTTGTTTCAGTGTGGAAATGATGAGCTGCTACTGGGGATCCTTAAATTCGTCTGCTAGATATGTAGTGGCAATAGGCAATTTTATTTTAAAGGGTTTAAAGGCTAAAAAATAGGAGTTTCCTTTTATTTATTTGTATCTGCTCATTTATTATGCTTATTTGTATCGGTTTTGTATAAGGCTTTACCAGCTTTGAAATACACACACATTATAATACAGGTACTTATCCATCTGGGGAAGAGGATTGGGAGATCATGCCCCCCCTTCTGGTGAAGGGGCGTGGTACTCGTTTGTTATTAAGTTTGCCTTAGATAATACAAAAGGCTTGACAGTTTTTCAATTGCAATATTATATATTTTTTTTTTGTAACAGAAATACTAAAAATGTATTATATATATATATATATATATATATATATATATATATATATATATATATATATATATATATATATATATATATATATATATATATATATATATATATATATATAAATTTTTATTTTTATTTCCTTCAAGCCTTATAATCTTATTTCACCGTTTGTCAAATTGATTAATTACTTGAAAGCCGAAGACTAGTGAGAATGAGCCCTGATGAATTTTTTTATTTCCTTCGATTTTTACAACTTGACGGCCTTTATAAAGAACCTTATCGCTTCAATAAAAACCAATTGTGGTTTAGATACGAAACACGCCTTGTCTCTAATCCCTCTTCCGTTGATGTATCTTCCGTAGATCAAATTGGTTGTCCGTATAAGAACAGCTCCGGAGTTAAGTTCCAAAAGGGAAAACGCTGTTGGCTGAATGCAGTGGCGTTCGTAGACCTTTTTTGTAGGGATTAGCTAAAATTACACGGGGAGTACGGCTCTAGCGCTGTTTTGCCAGGAATGTATAATTTTTCCCGAAAGTTAGAAAATCAGAAAAATTTCGCCTTCTGGTTGGGGGGGGGGGCTGAAGCCACTTTGTTTTTCCATTTCGGCACCTTTGATTGAAATTTGATTTGTATCAATTATCTGATGGATGAATGTTCAGTTTTGTCTGTGTTCTGTTATAGCTCAGATTTTAGGGTTTAAATAGTCAAATTGGCTTCTAAAAATAATATTTATTCTTCAGTCAAACTTATTGACATGGTAATGGATAGTTCCTATTTTCACTTTTGTTAATTTTGGGTAATTACTTTAAAATGTCTTGAGTTGGTCATTTAAATGAACTCGTATTATTTTTGGACAGACGAAAAAAGACCAAATGGGTGATACACTGCCAAAAATGAATAACTCAATTTTATAAAATGTAGAACGCTCTTTTGATTATCTGCTCTTAGCATGTTTAATAATCGGTTAAAATTCAATAAAAGGAACTACCCCCGAAAATCTCTTCTCTGTAGTAGGCTTGTAATTGAAGAGAGAAGTTTACCAGAAAAACATTAGAAATGGGTTAAACTTGGCTTGAAGTCAATTAAGTGAGCTTGTATTATTTTTGCGCAGACGAAAAAAAAAATGGCCAAATGGGTGATACACTGCCTAAAGTAATTAACTCAATCTGATAAAATATAATAAAAAGTCAAAGAAAGGCGTATTTCACTTTGACTACATTGTCACGCATTCAGTTCTGCACTCTCCTTTTTTTAGTTGTGTGTTTGAATATGGAGGACGTTTAAAATCCATTTCAATATGGAGTTGATCGGATCAGATTCTTGGACGCTATACAGTGTTTGACTGAATGATGTAGCTTCATTTTTGTATATAGGCTAATACTGTATTCTGCGTGTAAAATGCTACATTAATGTTTTATGATTGTTCAGTTGGATTTAATGAAGCATTTGTTTATCCCAACCGCGGACAGTCCTCCTTGTCTGCCGTGAAGTATATACTATGGAATGTAGCCAGTGTGTAAAGGTCCACTAGCAGAATTTTGCTCACGTTTTCACGCATTCCCGAGAAAATGCGCCAGATATCGCCAATTGTTATGGTCGTGATGATGTGATTACTGTATTTGTACTGTGTATTTTCTTTTTACTATTAAACCCCTTTCAATCACAAAAAAAACGGGCGAAGCAATCTCAATGAAAATTATGCTTGTGTTGAGACAAGCAAATACACCGCAAATGAGTTTAAACCGAATTCCGGCAGTATTGCTCAACAAGGAAATAGAATTTAACCATTTCCTTCTGATTGTTTATTTATTTATGTTCCTCAGAGCGGTCCTGCTCGACTCAAAATGAAATATGATCAAGGGTCAAGGGCTTTATTCCATTGTTAATTACTTGTAAATATCATTCCATCCGTGAAATAAGACTGTCAATTATCAACAACTGTTTTTTCGTGAGTTTTGTGTTTTTCATTTTAGTGATTTTAAATGACTTACATTAGTGTCTTCATTTGAATTCTCCTTGAAACATATTCATATTCAAACGAGCTGGATGATGGCCATTTTATGACTGGTTGAAATTTTATTTGAAGTTCAACATTGCCAGATTTATCCAAAAATAAAAGTTGAACTTTTGGACCTCCTTACCTTTGGTGGGATATCAAGCTTCTACCCTATGAAGAAATCCTTGAATGTACCCCCCCCCCCGAAAAAATGGTTATATGCTATATATCTATGGTATGATAAGATCTATTTCAAAAAGCCTGTGGGCTATAGTAACACAAAATACAGTCTACAAACAAAGCTCAGGAACAAAATACAACTCTAGATAATAAAAACCAAAAAAGAACAAGAGAACAACAAAACGACAAAAGAGAAACACATCAAGGTTGAACATTTTAATCAGCAAACACTAATCATAATAAAATTCAATTCCTAAAAACAGTAACAGGTTATCCCTTCAATCATGATTCCCTATGTTTAACCCTTAAACGGAGAAACTTAAACAACTGTTTAATAGCACATGCATTCCTCTCAGCCATCCGCTCAATTAACCAGCAATCACTCCCAAACACTCGTCCAAAACATTCATCCCGCAACTCAGACAGCTCTTCATACTCGGATACAAAATGAAATAAATTCTCACTCATAGATCCACATATTGGGAAAAAATAGTGGTCAGTCGCCAGCCAAAACTTCCCCAAAAATTTCCTTCTCTCACCTAAATCCAAACTATCCCTTCTTACGAACAACAAATTCTTCAAATCCTCTCTATTCAACCAAAATTTAAAATAAACCTCCCCCCTCCCCAACAGTCTTTGGCTTGGGAGTAAAACCTCAAACACATTGATTGGCCCTTATGAGCTTACCACTCTTGGATTTCTTGGTCATTAGGGTTAGCTGGACTTCCTTTCATACTGACACGGTTTCACCCATAGGGCCTTTTCCTTCATTCCACAAATCCGAAAGTCCACAGAGGTCCAGTCTTTTCTTGGCCTGATTTGGCCATGAATCACGTCCACCGTCCTTCAAGCTCTCCAAATAAGCTGACTTAAGAAGCCGAACTCTAGGTAGCCTAATTATCTTCCCCCATAATTTTACCATTCTAACCAATCTAACATTCTTTAAAGTGAAAAGCCCCAAATCTCCTTTCAGTACCACTGAACTAAATGAATCCTTCAAGCCTAAAATTCTCTTAAAATATCTTAGCTGTACTACTTCTAGCTTAGCTGCTGTATCAAAACCCCAAACCTCAGAACCCCGATGTAGACTAGAAGCTACTTTTGTCTGAAAAACTCTTTTCTGGATCCTCATGTCAGCTAGCTGACCAAAAGCATATTTATTAGCCTATTACCCCTTAAATTGCAATATTCTACATGCCTAGACATCTCCTTTAATGCGCTAAACTTAACATACAATTAAAAAATTCTTCTTTAACCTCAAACACCTTTCCTACAAATTAAAATGATCCTCTGAATCAACATCTTCTTTACTCCTAAATGCGAATACTAATTATCTTTTAGCGTTCAACTCTAAATCCTTCTTTTCTAAATAATTTTTTTTATTATATCTAATTGCTTCTGAAGATTATCTCTGCTATCCTCCACTAGAGCTGTGTGATCCGTGAATAACATGCATGATAGCCTAAACCAATCTAAGGATACATAAGGGGCTCCATTATTTTTCATAAAACTATCTAAATCATTATCAAACAAGGAGGAAAGCTTAGGAGATAAAGTACATCCTTATTTCACACCCACATGAGACGTAACCAGCATATAAAAATTTCCCATAACCTTCACAGGAAATTTCACCCTCCGATGCATATCTGCTATTATTGCTACAAAGCAAGACGGCAAGCCTATTTCTAACAGACTTTCAATTAACAACCTCCTATTTACCGAATCAAAAGCACTTTTCCAGGTCTAAAAAGGCTATGAACAGCCGACCATTTTTCCCACTAGCATCTTTCCTTCTCAATACATTCAAAGTAAAAATATTGTCAACAGTGCTGAATGTCGATCTGAATCCCGCTTGCATCGGGCTAAGTAATTCCTCCTTGTCTAACCAATCTCTTAGCCTAAATTCCAGAACCTTACAAAACAATTTACTTACCACATTCCCTATGAAGATAGACCCAAGGTTTTCGTGTAACTTCCTATTACCTTTCTTAAAAAGATGTACGCCTAATTGGAGGGGCGTAGTTCGTCTTCTCAATATATTCAAAGTAAAAATATTGTCAACAGTGCTGAATGTCGATCTGAATCCCGCTTGCATCGGGCGTAGTTCGTCATCTCAAGCGTTTTTCTCTCTTTCGATCATCCTTATAATCACAGCTGGCCAATCTATCCTTCCTCTAAGTCTAGGGGTTGCCGACTGTCTCCCACCAGATGTGCATCTAGGAGTGTCACACGTGCTGCACAGTTATGCAACACATGGAACGGTTTCGCCACGCATGGAACGGTTTCGCAACGCATGGGACAGTTCCGCCACGCGTGATATAGTCCCCGCAACCCTTAGCACAGTTCTTCCAGGCTTGGCAGGCGTCACATTTTTGACGCAACACCTTTAATTAGGTGTTGTTTTCTTAGATCACACTGCCGTTTTACGACATACCTGTTTGTTTTTTTTCACAGGTACAACAGACGTACCTGTCTGTTGTACCTGTTTTTTCACTGTCTAAATAAATGGATTTATCCCCATTTGAAAGCTTATTTGTTCGTCATAGAAAGGCAGTGTGGTCTAAGAAAACAACACCTAATTAAAGATTTTACGTCGAAAATACGTCGTACATTGGGGAAATGAGACCAACCCAGTTAAAAACTATAAACTCAACATTTGGTTTGCAATTAGAAGACACGGAAGGCTTTGCCACCTTCATTGGAAATTTGTTTTACCTTTGGGCAAGATTAAAGAAAGAAATTTACATCAAGACCTTGAATGAACTTTGTCAATGAAATCTCTCTGAAAATAATCCAGTGAATAATCCGGAAGTTCATTATTTTGTGAATGACCTGAAAAAATATTTATTTTGTTGTGTATAAATATGTTAGTTTCAATTTTATTATTTTAGTATTTCTACTGAAGACGGTCACTGTATATGTGATCGAAATATCTGGACTTCTGTACCTTTTTTTTTTCACTGTCTAAATAAATGGATTTACCCCCATTTGAAAGCTTATTTGTTTGACAGGCGTCACTTGACTCATCAGGCTATTTTTCAGAAAATGATTCCAGGCATTATACAATAGCCTGTTTGTTTTTACGACATTCTAAGAGGAATAAAATGTGACAAGTATAGTTTGCTATTCCATACTCTTACTACTCAGCCAAGATCTATCTGTGCTTATAAGACTTTAATATACGTATCCATCATATTTATTTACATAAAAAACAAACAGATAATTATATAGTATTGAGAAAACCTGGCTTCTTTTCGCCAAATCATACTCTTCGTAGCTTCAGTCTAAAATGTAAAATTACTGGAAATTAAATTTCTAAGAATGTTTGGGAATCCAACCGTCTATATCTGTTTGGTTCTTTGATACAAATTTGAACCAGTCAGGTCGTCTAGAATTCTTTAAACAATCTATATTTTAGTCATGGACACCCATAAGGGGGGGGGCAGGGGGCGCCCTCCCCCCCTGGCTGACGGATGTTTACATTTTTTTTATATTTTTGTCCTGATATTTCTATTATATATCATTAACAGTTCTAACTAATCACGGTTTGCCCCCCCTTAACATCAGCTTATGGGCACCCATGATTTTGGTCTGTGCTTTTGAGATCCTTAAATCTATTACTTAATGTTATTGTTCAAATTTCAGTTCGTTAAAGCTAGGATTTAAAAAAAAAAAAAAAAAAAATGTCATCTGAAAAATGGTACAATAAACACATCCGACTTTACTCTGAAACTCATTTCTCAAAATCTCTAAGGGGATCCTTTTGCCAGAATTCTAATCAGGCGAATTTCCAGTTAGTTCCTTTCTCTGCAATGAAAACCAGAGGTATTTCTAACTTGCTTTTCTGAGAACTAAGGTGTTTCTGATTTCCCTTTTGGATGTTCAAATTGAATTCTTCTTATATATGGGCTAGAGCTTAAAATAGTTAGTGCTTATAGTTTGTAAGTATCACAGTATAAAGGTATAGTATAACACAGTATGAAGGTATAGTATATCACAGTATCACAGTATAACCTAACCTATAATTTATATACTGTGGTAAGTATGAAAAAAAGCTTGAGTGGCTTTTGTACTAAGTATTACGAAGGGATTCAACAACATCTTTATTAACTATAGTAATTCATACCAGCTTAACGACCGGTTAGGGGAGTGGCATCTCTCAGATGCGGTGAGAGTGAGATTAGTTAGTAATTTATTTATTCTATTTCGATTTTATTCATTTAATTACAGTTAATTTGTTTTTTTTTGCCACAAAAAAATGAATAAATAAAAAAATCAGGAAAATATTTGTCAGTTTGGACATTATAAAGACGTGAGATTTGTTTTATTTGTAAATGGAAAAGCAGTGTGGTCTAAAAAAGTTATTTATTAATTTGAATATTCCTTTGAATCGGATGTATTTTCGCGGCTGAATGAGCTTGTAAAGCCAGCTCTTTTGCTTACTGAAAATGTAAACAATGGATCTAGCAGTTGCCCTTTCTTCGACAGAAGTCAATACATATGGAATATCGAAAACGGGGCCCCTATAATTTTACTGACATTGTTTGCTCTTTAAATCTTGGACGTGAATTTGTTCAGTGCAAGTCCAGTTACGAAAGGGATTGTAAGTTAGTCGTTAGCGATGCGTATTGGCAAATAATATCTAGTGCTTTTTCGTGGGGGGGGGGTGGGTTGTTAGTAAACCCTTAGTAATTTTGATGACTGTGAAAGGGAGAGACAGCCCACATCAACAAGTTAAAAGGATATTTGTCTGCTCCTCAACGGCTCACCATAGGCGTGTTTTGATCAACCCAAATTAGACCGTTTAAATTGCTCTCGCATTTGTGAACTTCTTGATATTTATTTTATATTGTTCATCTCGTATCGTTTATGGCTGTGTTTCCCCTCAACATTTCCTGAGAGGTTCACCTTAATACCCTTATCCTTTTTGAAGACCCAGGATCAAACATTTCCCCCTATCTCATTAACAAATCCTACAAAACTCCATGGCTTACAGCCCTTATTTCAAGGACTTTAGAGGTCTGGTCATCCCCAGAGGTACTATCATTGGACCTTTCAACTATACTGAACAAAATATTTGTCTTAAAATTTTGATCGGATTTATTTGAGGGGAGGGCAGCAAAAAAGGGCATGGCAGGGGGGTAGGTTGCTCTCCAGTCACTTTTGACTCTAAAGACCAGAAGAACTTAAAAATACCACAAGAGCTCTCAATTACCAATCAAATGAACCCCCTACGAAATGTCTACGTTAACTCCATCCATACGAAGTGGCTTGGTGAAAAAAAATCCATCAAGCTCATTTCGCTTATTACTAAGGGGGTGCTATAAGCGGTGGCTGGTGTTTACCCCCCGCTGAAAATTAACTGTCGTTTTCCCATTATCATGGGAAAACGACATGAACCTATAACAAGAAGGGCATGGACATACCCCGGAGGGCCTCGGGCCCCCCGGAATACCAAAATTTTGGGCACTTTCCTCGAATTATCAAATAGAAACTGTTGTTTTATTATCCCCCCCCCCCCTGTCGACAAAATCCTGTGTACGTTCCTGAAGAAGAGACTAAGTTTGTTTCTTTATTTTGCATGAATATTCTGTGGTACCTACACTTTTATCGACTATTGGCTTAAGACTGTAGGCCTATCAAACAAATGTTTAGTATATGGAGTCATTGAATCTGTTCGAAAATGTTTTTACCTTTTATAATTAGCAAGCGATTTCATTCAAATTAATAGTCTAGGGACTGTTTAACCCAAGATCCTAAAAAATGTCTGTAATATGTTTTGATTTTTGACAGCGGCTGAGGTATGTGTTTATTTACCACGCATTCTATCCTGATAAGCCTGTCCCCGCGGTTGCTCTTATCATCAATATTAATCTCTCTCGTGTCTTTCATAGAGTTAATAGGAATCAATTTGGAAGTTCTATCGATTACAGGATTGGCGGTCCTTTGCTCTGTCTCTGTCTCTAAGTAATTCTCCGTGCGGTTTTACACGCACTCTCATTATTTATCAAGTTTAGCTTACTAGGGGAAATAACAATGCTTGATCAAATTCAGTAAACTATGCTTGAAGCATGTTAAATTCCTTATATCTTAAATTTCGGCGATGCAGACTAAAATACGCTTAGCAGTATTTTGGTTACAAAAAATCGTTACAAAACGAATCAAAAATTAGTTTAAATGCATTTTTGGTAATTTTTCACGGGTCGGACATCTTTTTTTGGAGGGGGGGGGTCACACCAGGTAAAATCTCTCACTTGATACGGCCTTGAAGTTAAGCTATCGATGGATGTGACTTCTTCATAAGGATATTCCTTTTTGTTACCGTCTGTCCTGCTGAATCGCTTACTAAAGCCTAGGAAACCACTGGACGGTTCCTTTTTTGTTTTGCCCGGCTAATTTCCAATTATTACTATACAGCCACTGAGGGGGAGTTACAGAGGGTATTTCTGTCGTAATTGTTGAGAAGAATTTCCCTGAAAAGCAAAACAAATTTGGGACCTTCCAGTGACCTCCCCCCCAGGATTGGACTGTGTAGACAATGGGAATTGCAACCCGATGCTTCAAACCGCAATTGCTAAAAATCACTGTTCTTTTTTTCTGCTTAATGTGCTTTGAGGTTGGATTTCGGATTTCAGATAGATTTGAAAATCCAGTTCACCTAATTTTTTGTATATTATTTGTACGTTGATCTCGTTGATCCGTCACCTATTAAGATGTATTGTCTAGTCCTTTTGTAAGCTTAAATTAAAGCTGCTCCTGCTAAAAATTAAATTCCTCTGACTGGGGTTAATCTGGATCAGATCTCTGGAAACTCCCCTTAAGTTCCTTTTCCTATGCAGGTAAGTTCCCCGGTCCACTTTTTCTGCAGGTACGATTCCTAAATTCCTTTTTTTGACTATCCAATTCTGAGACCTCGTGATGCAAGACAAATTAAATTTGTTTTCAACTTAATAATTAATTAATGGAAGAAGGAATCGAAGTCTTAAGAACAAGGCTGTATCCAGGGGGTTAGGGGGTTTGACCCCCCTCCCCTAAAACGTAACAATAATGGATATAAACACATTTTTTATGCATTTCTTGATTTTTTCTTTCTGTAGGCTGGATTTATTTAAATATGTGTGTATGTATATTTTCATAATCTAGATTTATTTTATGATATACTTCTTTTCAGATTCCGTTTACATAGAGTCACAGCGAGCTGACCAGCCTTATTTTATTTGCAATATACAAGAGTTCAGAAGGGTAAGTTTTTTTGTATGTTTTGTTTCTTTCTGTCTACCAATACATCTAAACTTAAAAAAAAACTTTGAACTTGGCGCCTTTGATAAAAAGAAAAGAAAAAGAAACTGTTCATATCAACGACCCTGACGTACAAATTTAACTCCGAGGTGCGTACTTGCAGTAAAATGCAGAAATTCTTAATCTGAGTAAACCAATTGTCTCAGAAAGTGTTCCTTATTTTCTTATAGTCGAATGGCATTGACATGAGAAATGATTAACTACAATTTATTGCTGTGGCATTTATTGCTTTTGGATGTTTGCTGAAATCTACTGCTACAAAACAAATAAAACATTTTTTTCGGGGAGGTTTAGGCAAGATATAATTTATGGCCCTCTTAACAACATCAATTAGGATTAATTGTTATTATTCACCACAAAAAAAAACACAAAAAAAACAGTTTGCTGAATTAAAGTTGGCAAACGGTCATTTTATTGGATTTCCAAAGGCTAGAATTCAATGTCCTTTTTCGTTTCATCCTTTTTGGTGTCAAACCTTGCCCGACCTGTTTGATGCAAGATAATAAACGGCGGATATTTATCATAGACAGCACAATAGCGCCACCTAAGTAAAGAACGATGTTGGCACAATATATTATTTATTTATTTATTATTACTACTTTTTTTTTTGGTTTGTTTTAGACCAGGGTACTTCGTATAGAGTGATTGTCGTAGAAACTTCAAAAATGGCTCATTCAATTGGAAATTGAAAGAGCTGGTGCCCTTTTTAATAGTTGAAAGTTATTGGAGGGAAACCAACCTCCCTCCCCCCGCCCATTATTTCCTCTAACACATCCAATAAAAATTTCGATAAACCCAAAACGAACAGAAATTACAATAAATAACCGAGTCAAACTCAAAACGAGCAGAAATTAACATGAGTAGGGCTCAAAACCTATACCTTCCCAAGGCCAGAACATAAATTGCACTTCCCTGAAAAAATATAAATGTTTTTACTTTTATAACTTTAATAAATAAAATAATATTAACATGCTGATTACTAAATATCACTATATCTATATTAAACTGACAATGCACATTTATTTGTATTTGTTCAGTAAAGTGCAAATAATGTTCTGGTTTTGAGTTTGACTCGGTTATTTATTGTAATTTCTGTTCGTTTTGGGTTTCATTTATTTATCGATGCTGATTTGTGGTAGTTTTATAGTTTGGCCTGCTATTTGCATGCTGGAGAAAAATTTTCAGTAATTTTTAACAACATCCACCCTTTTAAAAATCTGAACACAGATAGTAGTGTTTTATTTAGTTTCATACCTCCTCTAGTTGACCTGAAATAGAAAACTTGATACCATTCGCAAAAAAATCTGTTGATAGCTTAGATACACTTACGCTATTTTGATTTGGTTAAATTTTAAGAGCAGAAGCAAACCGAAAGTTTGAACATAATACCCTCAGTGGTTCTTGGATACTGCTGAGATTCCTTGTTGGGAATTAATATTATCATAGTGCGTTTTGTTTAAATATAAAGGCGACATTTAGTTTTTAAACAAAATGGGAAAACGAGAGGGCGGGAGTGGAAGGGGGACTAGTTGCCCTCCAATCACTTTCGACTAACAAAAAGGGCACTTGCCCTCTATTTTCAATCGAATGAGCCCTTTTCGAAGCTCCTGCGACAACTCCTTCGATACGAAGTGCCCTGGCCTAAAAAAAAAAAAAAAAAAAAAAAAAAAAAAAAAAAAAAAAAAAATCTCGTACCCCACATCGGTCTTTACTATAAAAATGTCAAGCCTACCAATGACTTTCGACTATTAAAAAGGGCACTAGCCCTTACAATTTCCAATTGAATGAGCCCTTTTTGAGTTTCTACGACAACACTTCCTATAAACACCTTATATGCCCCCAGGGCATAAATTACAACCCTTGCCCTGAGGGCTATGAGCCGGTTGTCATCCTTAAAGGTGTAAATTCCAGAACTATCAACTACGTTGAACGAAATTGTTATCTCAAAATTTTGATTGGATGTGTTTGGGGAAATGATGGGCGTGAGAGGGGGGTTAGTTGCCCTCCAATCGCTTCCGACTGTTAAAAAAGGGCACTAACCCTTTCAATTTCCAATCGAATGGGCCTTTTTTGAAGTTTCTACGACAACGCTTTCAATAAAAACCTTATATGCCCCCAGGGCATAACTTACAACCCCTGCCCTGAGGGCTGTGAGGGGATTGTCATCCTCAAAGATACAATTTCCGGACCTTTCAACTACGTTGAACCAAATGGCCATCTCAAAATTTTGATTGAATATGTTTGGGGAAATAGTGGGTGTGAGAGGGAGGTTACTTGCCCTCCAATCACTTTCGACTATTAAAAAAAACACTAGCAGTTTCAATTTCCAATCGAATGATTCCTTTTTGAAGTTTGTACGACAACGATTTCTATAAAAAAACCTTTATATTCCCCCAGGGCATAACTTACCACCCTTTCCCTGATGGCTATGGGGGGAGTGTCATCCTCAAAAACATAATTTCCAGACCTTTTAACTATATCGAAATAAAATAGCTATCTCAAAATATTGATTGGATGTGTTTGGGGAAATGGTGGGTGTGAGAGGCTTGTTAGTTATCCTCCAATCACTTTCGACTATTATAAAGGGCACAAGCCCTTCTAATTTCCAATCGAATGAGCTCTTTTTGAAGTTTCTACAACATCATTATCTGTAAAAACCTTATATGCCCCCCAGGGCATAACTTACAACCCTTGCTCCGAGGGCTCTGAGGGGGTTATCATCCCAAAAGATCTAATTTCTAAAACTTTTAACTACGTTGAACAAAATGACTATCTAAAAATTTTATTGGATGTGTTTGGGGAAAAGGTCAGCGTGAGAGGGGAGTTAGTTGCCCTCCAATCACTTTCGACTTAAAAAGGGCACTAGCCCTTTGAATTTCCAATTAAAAGAACCCTTTTTCAAGTTTCTACGACAAAGCTTTCAGTAAGAACCTTATATGCCCCCAGGGCATAACTTACAACCCTTACCCTGAGGGCTATGGGGGGCATGTCATCCTCAAAGAGATAATTTCCGGACCTTTCAACTACTTTGAACAAAATGGCTATCTCAAAATTTTGATTGGATGTGTTTGTATAAATGATGGGCGTCGAAGGGGCGTTAGTTGCCTTGCAATCACTTTTGGCTATTAAAGAGAGCACTAGCCATTTCAATTTCCAATCAAATGAACCCTTTTTGAAGTTTCTACGACAACGATTTCTATAAAAAACCTTATATGACCCCAGGGCATACTCACAACTGTTGCCCTGAGGACTTGGGGGGGGGGGTTGTCATCAACAAAGACCGAATGTCCAGAACTTTCAACTACGTTGAAGAAAATGGCTATCTAAAAATTTTGATTGGATGTGTTTGGGGAAAAGGTGGGCGCGAGGGTTTTGGGGGGAGTTTCATCCTCAAAGTTATAATTTCCAGACCTTTCTACTACTTTGAACAAAATGACTATCTCAAAATTTTGATTGGATGTGTTTGGATAAATGGTGGGCGTGGCTTTCTATAAAAACCATATTTGCCCCCAGGGCGTAACTTACAACCCTTGCCCTGACGGTTGTGGGGAGTGTCCTCCTCAGAAACATAATTTCTATCTGGAAATCGACTACGCTGAACAAAATGGTTATCTCAAAATTTTGATTGGATGTGTTTGGGGGAAATGGTGAGCGTGGAAGGGGTGTTAGTTGCCTTCCAATCACTTTCGACTAATAAACTGATCACTAGCCATTCCAATTTCCAATCGAATGAGCCCTTTTCTAAGTTTCTACGACAACTCCTTCGATACGAAGTGCCCTGGTCTAAAGGAAAAAAAAATTTCGCTGGCTATGATTTTATTTTGTAATGGTTTTCCGGTTAAATTCATAAATAAAATAATAGAAAAAAGAAACATTAAATATAATATTAAAATAAACGCAGATCCACAGTCTTCCGAATTGGATTTGACAAAGAGTTATATTTCTTTACCCTATGTACCTAGCCTAGGTGAAAAACTGAAATGAATTTTACGTAAATATAACATTGATACACGCTTTTAATCAATTAGACCATTGAGTAGTTTTCTGAGTTCTGGGAAGGATCTATAATATTCCTTGTTTTTGTAGAAAGTTTTATATTAGCCGAACCCACCAACAGTTGTTGAACGATTTATTGAGCATCGTAACTCAATAGATAAGGCTCTGAAATTTTGTTAACCTCCTGAAACTTTTGTTTCAGCTTTGGCAGAACACATTTTCCATCACCCTGACCATTACGTACAATCTGGTGATGCCACAGCTATTTCTAACCGTAGGGGCTTGACACAGTAGGCACAATCACACAATTTAGGTTTTATTCTTTTTTTCTTCATCTACTTTTAGCGTTAAAGACGCCTTGTTTTATAGAGGCGAAATATCCGCGTCAGGTTAGTTTGTCTTTTCCGTAGTCCCGTTTGTTTTCGGCATCTGGTGACTTTTTTTATCTCTCTTTGACTTCTATGTTTATCTGAAGACTAAGGTTAGACAATTTGGACATAGAAATGCGCTCTTTTCGGCATCTGCCCCCCCCCTCCTCCTACACATGGCCCACCGCCCCTCCTTTATTATAGATAATGCGGAATTATTCATCACTAAACATAATTTCGTGAAAAATAAAATGAATCAACTTAGTTAAATCAAGGATTAAAATAAATATTCAAATTAACCATTTATCTTGTATGGACTATATACGTAACATTTCAGGAAGGAAGGCACCACCATGGGGCATTGATTCCTCTGCCACATATATAGTTTTGATGTTATTTTTGCCAATATATAGTTTTGATACTTTTAAATCGATGGACTATCTCGGAATTTTCAGTAGATGGTAAACTCGATCCCCTTTGGGGCAAAATCGTAGTTTGTTGCGAGAAAATGGCAGAAAAAAACACTTTCCATTGACACAATCTTTTTGGTCACTCAAAGAGGGCACTATAACTTTAAATTTTCGTTTGAATGAGCCCCCTCCCGATCTTTTAGGACCATCGCTTTGATACGATAACCCTCTATAAAAAAAAAAATGAATAAACACGCATCCATGATCTTTCTTCTAGAAAAAAAAAGAAGTAAAATTTCACATTTTGTAGATAGGTGCTAAATCTAATGGTGTAATTTTTGTTAAGATCACTTGACTTTGTGAGGGGGGAGGGGTGTTTCCCTCCTTTTTTGAAAAACATGCAAATCTTCTCACTCTTTTGATGGGTGACATTAAACTGAATAAATTTTATCAATTTAAAATCAGAACACAAAGCCAATTGTTTTGATGTACCAATTGTTATCGAAATTCAGTATTTTTAGAGTTTTGGTTACTATTGGCCCGAGTCACTGCTTGCTTACAGTTCGTTACCTGCTGTTTGATCAGTATGATCAGATCTTCGTAGAGTAGAAGGCTATACAATTTCTGTTGATAGAATCTACACACTATTTTATTCATCTCTTCTTTCGATCTTTCTTCTTAGACAAGGCCATGTAAAGCCTACTGCCAGTCACAGAATATACTGTACTCCTTGCCTTATGAACGATCTTTTGCCATAAGAAAGACCTTTGTTTTGTCGCCAGACTTCTGATTATTCAAGAATTTCTTAAAAACAGACCTCTTTTACTTAACATTTAATGTAGGTATGTTATAAAATTCTCGAAAATTAGTCTGTCGTTTATGTTAGTTTTCCATTAGAAACATAGAATTCTAAGAATGATTGTTCCTGAAAGCGTTTCCAAGTTCCCTCTAAGCTTTTGAGCGGTAAATGATTTCTATGGACTCTTGAAATGTTGCCTTTTTCTTTGGAAAGGAAAGTAGAGAAAGAGATAGAAAATTCATAGTTTTAATTAGTGCTGGGACGATTAATTGGGAACAGGACTGGAAATCAGTATTTTTTTTTATGATTAAACAGTTCGTATTAACGAACTGTAAGTAAGGAGCCACTCGGCCCAATAGTAACCGAAATTACAAAAGAGAAGGAATTTTGATAATAATTAATGCATCAAAGGGTTAGATTTTTCAAATACATACAATTCTTATAAGTTTAATGTTACCCATCAAATTCAGATTTGTCTGATTTTCGACAAGGGGGTAACACCCTCCAAAAGTCAAGTGACCTTAATGGAAATCACACCATTAGATTGAGCATATTAGAGAAGCCCTACTGCGGAGGTTTCAAGCTCCTATCTACAAAAATATGGAATTTTGTATTTTTACCAGAAGAAAGATCGCGAATACGTGTCCTAGAAGATTAAAAGAGGGCTTATTAGAACGGAAATTTTAAAGTTCTAGTGCCCTTGTTAAGTGACCAAAAAGACTGGAGGGCAACTAGCCCTTTGTGTCATGGTTTTTGGGACATTTTTACATGGTCTTGACCCCTTTCTCCATTATCTTCTTTGTAGTGTGGACTGCCAGTTTGAAAACTATCTCTAGAGACTTGTTTGATCTGTTCGTAATATGATTCTGAACACCACTAATTGTTTATAGCTATACCTCTAATGTTGCTCTCATCTGACCACTGTAATTTTCCTTTTGAACTCTCAGTCCAGTGTGTGATACAATCTGAATTGTTCTGGTGATGATTTTCTTCTAGTCGATCGATTGTGTTTACTCAGTTCTTCTTTTGCATTGTAATCTGGTTTCTGTCACTTCACTAGTTTGTATTTTACTCGCTCTTATGCGTTCATTCTGCTTCTCAATCCCCGTTTCCTTCCTTTCTCATCTTGTTTTGTCCCAATTTGAGGGGATATATTGCTCCTCTGTTTCTGCCTCCAATTGCTGCATTGGAAAATCGATAATGTTTTCGAATGCTATCTCAAGCATGTAAGTAATATAACGAATGAAAAAGGGTAATTCATAGTATGGCCAAATACAAGGGAAATTTCGAAAATATGCGAAGTTCGTGTATGCATGTTTTTTACATTTTTTTTTGTTTACATTTTTTTCCCTGATGTGGAAATCAGAACAGAAATCAAATGCAAACCTAAGTTTTTAAAACAATAGTGAAGACTTATTGAACTTCAAAACTATCAAAATTAACTGTCAGAAGGGACTATTACACCATTCCGCCACTAATTGTAGATAAAATATATTGATGGGACCGAACATTAGTATGAAAAAGAAAACAATTTCACTCTTTAACCTGATTGCTTGAAGTTTTTTACGACAAATGTTTTTTTTTGGCAATTTCATTGAAAAGAAGGGACAAATTTTGCCCCCTATATTTTGAAAAATCTAATTTACCCCCCCCCCCCCTAAATTTTCGTGAATTGTATTCTTCTAAACGCTCTATAAAGTCTCATACCATCTCACAGCCAGGAATCCTCTATCTTCTCTCCCTCCAAATTATTCGTTGTGCATTCACCCATAATTATGTACAGGAACATTTTTCAACGCAATTTATCAAGGATGAATTTCAACTCAATTTTCAGTTAAATAGTTGGTAAATTACCAAAGTATAAACACATACTGAACAAGTACTCACAAAACTCTCCTAAAGTGACCCCGTGTACCTCAGCGCCTCTAGAGGGGAAATGTTGTACTACTTAATCGCTCCGAGCCAATAAATTAAATTTAATACAGCTTTTACGGAACAAGTATAATCACCTACGAAACTTGAAACATTTAGGCGCCAGGTTCGCATAGGTATGGAATCGTCTCCGGAGACGCGGACAAAGGGTCACTTTGTTTGTGTGGAGAGGACAGGTTTTGTCAGTACTTGTTATATGTGTTTATACTTTGATAAATTACCTGACTATACACAAAACTGCACCAGTGTACGACATTGCTTTACGCCTATTGTTGCTAGTGATAATTCTGTGAACGATCCGGAGCTAGTACGCAGCATGCATAAGATTTGCTGACACGGTTGCCAACCCCTGTGCATCTGACTGAATCGATCTCAGCAGTGCCATTAGATTTAATTGGATATCTTCGCCTGTTTCAACTCAGCAGTAGAAGATGGATGTTCATATCCTCTTAAGAATTGGCTCTAAATGGATATCCATGGGCGGGTATATCAGTTCTGTCGGGTCGCTGATTATACTCAACTGGCAAAATGAATTGATAGGTGAATTGGCTTGAGAAAAAGTAGTCTTATTGTGAACATTTTTGGCAATAAACACTGTAGCCGTGTAGCGTGACTGTTCAGCGGGTTTCTTTCCTTTTGTGTAATCGTGCAGTTATTTTTCCCTGTCTTGAAGTAAACTTGCGGTTGGGAAGATTAAAGGTGGTTTTTAATGAGCTAAATTATAGAATGCACTCTTCTGGTAAAACTAACAAAAACTTGTGTAAAATAATATAATTAACTAGGAAAAGTAAATAAAAGATAAAGTGGAAGTTTAATTTTTTCTTCTTGTTGACTAAAACGAGATTATTGCAACGTAGGGAATCCCAGTTAAAGTATGTCGTGTAAGGAGGTTTCTGGTTTTTGTTATCAGTTGTATGGTTCGGAACAGGATATTGGGTAAGAGGTTTTGCGTGGAATTATGCGGTAGTTTCCTGACGAGTCCTTGCGACTAATCTGTTAAGCTCCATAAAGACGTCAAATCTGGTTGCATTCAACAAATCTTATCTGGTGTAGCTTCACCGCACCAGTTTTTTAGCCGCCGACCTTCTGGACAGAGGATGAAGCCTGTTTACGCACAGATAGTGCCCCAACCTGAAATATCCAAGCAACATTGATGGATCCCTTCTTTGTAAGCGTTGAGGTCATTCCCAATTGAATTAGACTACGTAATTGGTCGCAAGAGCCCAAAATAGTTTTTTTGTAGCGTTTAAAGTAAAATTGAACTTTTTCATAAAATCAAGTTACTGTTCATTCAAGGCCATATCCAGGGGGTGGTTAGGAGGTTTGACCCCTCTCCCCCCGAAATGTGCGCCTGACTCGTAAAAACGTAACAAAAATGAATGTTAAAAATTTTTTGATGCGTTTTATAAAGTTTTTTTAAACTCTCCCCGAAAAAATATCCTTTTGTAACCCCCCTTCCCCCGAAAAACATCCTTGAAATAACCCTGCTTTCATTTGCCACAGACAAGAAAGGAACAGTCCTAATTTTGCTCTAAACGCTGATTCTTGCTCTTTACAGGCATGTAGGAACGGGACCTTTGAGCCAGAACCTACCTCCAGCAATATCTCTAGATTTTTGCCTTAATTTTCTTCTTTTTTTTTTGCATATGCGTAGTCTCAAATTTTAACCAATGTAGCCTAATCTAGAGCCATGGACAGAATGACAATCGCTAACGTAAAGCTCGACGTTGTGTCGGAGGCGCATGATTATGTACATCAGGGACAAAAAGTGAATAACCTATTGTATTTTCCAGGGTAATTTTACTAGTATTTTTCTCTCTCTTTACTCGGAACTCTTAGCTGTCCCTGGAAGTTCCTTGAGAAACGTTTTGGCTATGGATCCTTCTATATTGTCGCGCTTTTTTTTTTAGCCGTAATTTTCGACTATGCTCGGTATTTCGTCCTGACATCGTTTACTGCTCAATTTTGAAAGGTGTAATTTTCTTGAACATACTGTACCCAGGGTTCTGTGGATTCACCAGTACAAGGGAGGGGGGCCTGCTGAGTTTCATCCCCTAACAGATGGTCGGACTTCTTTCTTCCCAATCAATCCCGGGTACGGATCGTCTTTCAGAGTCTGTCTCCTTTCCTCCTCGTTCACGCTCTCCGTCGAAGAATAATCCTTACACAAAAAAAGTGAATGCAGATAATCATACCAATGAATATTGTGATAGTTTTCCTTTAACAAAGATGCTAAATTTAATATGATTATATTCTTTGACTGTTTTCAAAGCCGCTCTGTGTAATAGGCCATTGTTTTCACTTCGAATATTTTTGTTACTATAATTGGATAAAACGTAATGGCAGTAAGATGTGGCTAAGAAAGAACCGCAAGAATTTTGTATTAATTCGAATCAATTCACAAACTCGGAACTAAAGTATCCTGCTCTCTTTGAAAACTAAATTTTGAAGATACACAGGTGCCATAACGGTTTTGTCTTAACTCAGTCGAATGATGTATGAGGGTCTCAAAGTTTTTAGACTTAACGATGAGAAAGGACATGGTTGCACCTAAGGGGCCAGGGATTGACAGTGTTTTTCCTTCACAAAACACATTGCCTCCTCCTCCCTAAAGAAATCCTCAGGGCGAGCTTATAACTAACATCTGACAGGCGATGGAGAATTTGGTCCTCCCCTTCCCCTAACTGTCTCGCTTCCCCACTCCGCCAGATGAATTATTACCTATTTACGGTACGGGATTTTGTAAAAGTTTGCTCCTACTAAAGAAATTCCTACTGCAATACCCGCTTCGCTTCCGTATTCCTGAAATGCTATCCGCGCACTGTAATGGTATAATTTGCCAAATTGATTTTTAAGTTTGTTTCAGGGGGAGGGGTATTCCAAAAAACACAAAATAAGCAAGTTGAACATATAGAAAATGAAGTTATGAACAATATAGAAAAAATATTTAGGGAAACCACACGTATCCTAAGATTTCCAGAGGGCGCTGGCCTGAATTTCAGAGGGCAAAGGCCGATTAGATTACTTTTCATGGTAATTTAATTACTGTTATGGTTTTGCTAACTTGTGAAAGAAGAGCTTCACATATGCTTCCATCCAGTATATCCGAACTTGTTTTATTTTTTTATAATTTATCTTGGCAGGAGGGGGGATCTTTAAAATTTCATTACTACGGAAAAATCTAACAACATTATTTTCCAAACGACAAAAAAAATGACAACATGTCTGCAAATAATCTTGACTATTTTAAACATAAAAATAGTTGGCTAATTCCTATGTTTGTCAAGGCTTTGACTGCATTCAACCGATCATTTCTCTTATCTGACGTGTCAGGAATTTGTAATTAATTATTGTTAGATGAAAACCTCAGAGTATAAATTAGTTTAAAATGCTACTCTTTGGATTAGATAGCTCATGTCAGAACTCAGTCGTTTCATTCCATGGTGTGAATGTATCTGTTATAGTTGGATGGTATTGTTTGTACAATTGGTTGGTGGTCAAGATCAAGTTATCAACTATATGTATCTTGGTTGCTGTCAATGTTTAGAATCGTATATTTTGAGCTATACCTGCAAACAGGCTAGGGGGAGGAATTTCTTTTACCCTTAAAATCATTCTCAAGGACCACATTACCAGAGTACTCAGTCTCTGTGTACTTTTTTGTATTGTTTGACGGGTTAGAAATAAATGAAACAATCGGGGCCTAATTTGCCCTTTAGGTGGTTTAACCCGTCGGACCTATTTCCAACTATGATATAACTTAAGCACAAAGCTAAACTAGATGGTCTTGTTATGATTTTGGATTTCACGATTTTATTTTTGATTATTCATTATTTTAATTTAATATTTAATGGTTTTGCTTTAATTCTAAATTCGATGTTGCCGATAGGCAGCAAATACCTTGCATCTGAATAAAAAAGAAAAAGATGGCGTCAGTTCACGAAAAATAGGGGAGGGAGAGGGGCAAAAACATATTTTTCAGAATCTGGGGGAGGGGTGATAAATTTTTTTTTTCCAAATCGACTTGAGGGTGGAAATTTAGGGAGCAAATGCCCCTTCCCAATTGACGCCATTGAAAAAACTCATACATTGTTTAATACCCAGCTTTGTCATACGTGGGTTGGTCAGAGAATTGACATGGAGAAAATGCAGATAAGAGGTTTTACTGTCTACCGCTGAAATACATGTAGTTTTGTTTTTTGAAGGAAGAAAATATTTTGGTAATCTTTTGCCTTGTTATGCTTACGACAAAAAGCTCTACTTTAATCTGGTTTTATGCAGCCTTCTAATCTCAAGTTTATATTTCTTTATCAAACAGTGTTCCATTTCAAATAGTTAATAAATGAGAAACTATCCACTCATCCTCATAAACTTATGATCTCCTTGGTGGAAAGAGTTTCTAATTAAAATATACCAGAAGCGCCGGAAATTTCTTGTCTTTAAAAGAAAATCTGAACTCCTATTCATCTTTGTCGCTATCCCTTTACATGGAATTTATTGCGAATCGCAGACGATAGATGATATATGCTTAAAGACCGTTTGATCGTCATTGTCTGAGGAAGAAGGGGAGGAGGGCTAGGCAAGTAGAATAATTTGAATAATATTTTACCATTATTTACCTTCTGTTTGCTCTGATAGTACTTTCATTTTACTTTCTAAAGGGTACCTAAAAAATAGTGCAGGATTTGAAAAGCCGGATCACTGATCTACTTGGGTCCACCGTTCTTACTGATTGAATCCTTGTACAATCTGGTTTCTTTAAGATACAGCTTGTCTGCTTTATTGCTAATAAGCTTTTGCTGGGGCTTGGGGTTTTGGGAGGAGTTACTATGACTCTTTAATCATGCAGAATGTAAGTCCGTGTATGATTACAGTTCAAGCAGGGTGTTTGAGTGGTAGGCATGTGGGGAGGTGTTAGAGCCAACGTCAAATGTGACTATGTCTTGTGGGGAACAAAAATGGAAAAAGGCGCTTATCGTTCACAGTTTCCCTATTTTTCTGACACTTGGCTCACCTTTAACCTCCTCTGATTCAGGGGCGGATCCAGGATTTTTTTTTTTTAGGTGGGGTGCAAAATAGGTTGATCCGGTAAACTCGTGTTAGGAGCAAGTTTAATTAACGCAAACTTGCGTTAATTAAGTATATTACACCACTTTAGACTATGTTAGGGGGGGTGCGCGCTTCCCTCGCCCCTTTCCTGGAACCGCCACTACTCTGATTTGGTATAATTCTCGTACTGCACGCCCTGAGAGCGTGCCAGCCGTATGCAAAAGGAAAGGGACAAATATCGGGCAGGTGTGCCACTGACATTACCTTAAACTGCCTTACATCTAGCGATTACGGTGGTCCAATAGATGTGGGATAAGTGGTGAGGTGAGGAGTAATATCCGAAGCATCCTAGACAGTTCTCCATGGTTTTTTGCACCAGTCATGATCAACTGACTTTTTGAAAGCCTCGAAACTATGGATAGTCTTTTTTTTTTTTTTTTTTTTTTTTTTTTTTTTTTTTTTTTTTTTTTAATAAGGGAATTTCACATGTTCACGATACCATTTGAGAAGCAGTTGCTTTTCAATTTTGTATTTGCTTTTCTTTGAAATAACTCCGTCGGGTGGCCTCTTTCTCTGGTAGTATTATCCAGCTGGAAGGTGGGTTCTCCAGAACTTGTAGCTTGTAGGTCATGATAACATATTGCCTTTTTCTTCTTTAGCTGAGGGTGGGGAGCTTGAGTCTCTCAAGACTTGATATATAATCGATTCATGTCTCTTATGCAATTGGCGTCACGTCTTTGTGTCGATTCATGTGCCTCCTGGCATTCCTTGCTGAGGTGGGTGCAACACACATGCTAGCCAGAGGCGGATCCAGCATTTTTTCAGGGGGGGGGCGCAAAATAGGTCGATCCGATAAACTTGAGTTAGGAGCAAGTTTAATTAACGCAAACTTGCGTTAATTAAGTAAATTACACTACTTTAGACTACGTAGGGGGGTGCGCGCCCCCCTGGATCCGCCACTGATTCCAGGGTGATTTAAGCCTTTGAAAAGCTTTATACCTGACGTTTGCATGGACTTTGATACAGCTTCTTCTGCGTAGCAACCACGATTGAGCTATTTATCTACAAGGACATTAAGATCCTTTTCAGCATTGCTTGCGAGTAGGGCATGTCACGATCCACCGACATAGATCATGATAGAAAGGGCCATAATCCATGGTTGCATAGCGACTCATCTCTTTCGCAACAACTTTTGGAACACTATTTATATAAATATTAAAGAATATCGGTCCCAAGACTGTTCTGCAAAGGGAGAGTTAATGAAAAAGTGCTAAATACAGCCGAAAAAAAAGCAAATGGATACTGAACCCAAAAAAGCTGAGGACTTCAAAGGGCTAGTCTGTAGTAAATAGAAAAATAAGCCCCCTAAAAAAGGAATAAATAAAGACAAGGGTAAAATAACAAAGAAATTCAAGTGTTTTATTACTACTGGGGTTTTAATAACAGTCAGGGGTAATTTAAATTAAAACTTTAGAATTAATATACTCGAAACAAGAAATGATAGGTGCACTATTGAATCTCGGGCAGGTGATGACGAGGTGAAGGGAAAATGCATTTATGGTTGTCACTATGAAGAGCAATCCAGTACCTTGATCTTGACTACGAATTGAAGAGCGGACAAAATGGACTAATTCTCGTAATCAGCCTGGACGGGAATAAGAATTACCACAAATGAAGATCCTTGGCTGATATCCTCGCTCTTTTTCTTTTCTTCATTGAGGAAGGGAGGTAAACAAATGACTCTAAAAATTTCTAAACTAATAGTTGTCGCCCTGTTTTAAAAAACGCATTCTTTGTCTCTCTCGTCGTTAAACTCTATATATTCAGATGTTTTCACAAGGGAAGCACGTTTTATATATCTTTTTATGTCTCCCTTGGCTTTTATTATCTATTCCAAGTGTTTGTGTAGAATATCTGTCAAGTTCCGTTTCTTCTCAAGCTGTGCAACTTCTCCATTAGCATTCTTTATGTATCCATGGATGAGTACTTATTAATTTGGTTTCATGGGAAACAATTCGGGGAGGCGCTACCTATAGCTTAGAAATTTAGATGGCGCTGCTGTTTCAGAAAGCTTTTACTCCGTGTTTAAAATAGAGGAGGATCCAGGGAGTTACATTCTCCGTCTTATTTTTCTGAGATCTTTCCATGTCTAAAAAAATTGTGTCCTAAAATTTTCTGGTGGAAGGGAGGGTATTGAGTGTTTTTTTTTTTTTTTTTTTTTTGTTTTTTTGTTTTTTTTTTCAGGAGAAAGTCCTTTTGACCGATCTAAGAGACTAAAAGCTTTACTAAAAAAATAAAAAATAAACTTTACTAAAAACATAATATAGCTCATCAGTTATTCTTTTTCGTATTGCAAAGATGAAGAAAATCAAATAGGACTCGAACTACCATGTTTTTTTTACATCAATTTACTTTTTAACAATCACGTAGTTTTAATAGTTCAAGTTCAGTAAAAAAAAAAAAATTGATTTTCAGTAAATTGATGTTAAGTAATTCTTTGCCTTTAATATCCATTCATGAATAATATATGAAAAAAACGAACACAAAAAAAAAAAAAATATAAGTGACGATTTATCTTACCACCGGTACACATTTCAATGCCTCTGGGTACAAAAGCTTGCATTTTTACGAAAATATCTGGTCTTTTAATAACATCAAATGCAAAAAAAAATATTTTATTCCGCTTGAAATTCTTTATCAACAGAAAGAAAAGGGAGAAACACTAACTAAATAGTTTTATAATCATAAATTTAGAAACAGAAATTAGGGGGGATCAGGGGCAAAAATGTATTTTTCAAAATATACGAGGGGGGGGGGTTCCAACAGGGGCGTAACTGGCTTTGGGGCAGGGGGGGACTGCACCGCCCAGGCCTCGGTTTGCCCCCCCCCCCAATCCCAGTTTGCCCCCAGCTGAAATTTAGTTTTTTTCCAAAATCTTGTCAAAACTAAGATAAATCTGCGTAATTCAAGCATCAACAGAAACAGGTCAGTTTTTGTTAGTACATATTGACCTTTATAGTACTATGAAGTACCTTTATAGTACTTTGATAGTTCTAAATAGAATTTTTATAGTACCAAATGGCTTATTTTTTAGTTTTTACTGCCGATTTCACTTGATTTTAAAAAATTGGCTCCAACTTTGCCCCCCCCCCAGTATTTTGACGAAATCACACCACCGGGGTCCGAATGTTTTATGAAAAAGTACAGAAATCATTTTTCAATGAAAATACCCGAAAAGGTATTTTTCAACATCTTGGGAAGGGTAGTGCTCTCATCTCCCTGCTCGCCCCAATTGATATCACTGTTGAAAAAAAAAAATCGAAAATAAGAGAGAAACGAGAACAATAACAGCCAGTGAAAAAAGAAAAATTATGCAAATATTTCGGTTGGGACTTCCGCTCAACCGTCCCCAGTGCAGAATAATAATAAAAAGGAAAATCCTGAGAAAAGTCCAAAGGACAATACAAAAACCAAACCTCAAAACAAACACTGAAATTAAATAAGGACCCTTTCGAAGCAACGATGAAAGGGTCCCTGAGTACGATACCGTTTCATCGTTGCTTCGAAAGGGTCCTTATTTTAGTTTCAGTGTTTGTTTTGAGGTTTGGTTTTTGTATTGTCCTTTGGACTTTTATCGGTTTTTTTTGTTATTATTCTCCACAGAGGAGGTTCATCGGAGGTCTCAACCTAAGCGATTTTTGTTTTGTCAAGATTAGCCAGAGTGGTCTCAGAAGTTATATACCACTGTAGTGTTGGGCGATATTTTGATTAATCGATGTATCGATATATTGATATTTTTACTTTTGATATTCGATATATCTATATCGATATTTCGACAGTTTTTTGCTGTCTCGTGGATATGCCGAAGTTCAGTAACGCAAATGGTAAATAAAGGATATCTTGTATAACTTTTTTTAAAACTTCAAATAATATAAAACAAAACAATAAAAATAAACTTTGATTACATAAATGAATATAATAAAAACCCAGATTTGGAATTAATTTGGGCTCAGGAAAAGAGAAAATAAACTACTGGCTATTCAAAAACATCAGCAGGTCTATGTTTTCCCCTGAGAGTCGGTTCCGCCGTTCAGTGATTATCTGACCAGCCTTGGGAAACACTCTTTCAGAAGGGACACTGGTAGCGGGCACAGACATGAATTTCATTGCAAATTCGTACAGGTATTTTTGGGACCCCATAGCACGAGACTTCCACAACTTGAGTGGACAAGTTTCTCTTGAAACTATTGGCTCTCTATTGAATGTTTGCGGAGCCATGATATATTCGGCTGCTGTCGAAACATGTCCTGCATTGACTATAAGGACTTCATCGTGTGAACCCCACAAACTGGCTTGATTCTGATATGACTGTATCGCAGGGACTGCGATGGTACTTGTATCTTCTGATAGAGATTCAGCAACCAGCAATGCCAAATCTATCTCGTTTGCAATTTTGCTCTCAACTTGCAGAAGATCGTCAGGTGAAATATACATTTTCTTGAAACGCGGGTCAAGATATTTGGCAATTGCGACGAGTATGACTTGACCCAGGCTTATAAACCTACAATGTATTTTATTCAGCAAAGCCTTTCGAAGTTGATCAGCCACATCTGAGAATACACACAAATCTACCTGAACAAGGTGGCGTCTCAGCTACTTGGGATTTAGCATCCTTTACGGCCCGAACTACGTTTGCTCCATTATCAGTTATTGCAGCAACAAACTTTTCCTTGACCCCCCACTCAGTGGCAATCTTCATAAGGTGAGCTTTAATAGCATCAGAAGCATATATATATATATATATATATATATATATGTATATATATATATATGTGTATATATATGTGTATATATATATATATATATATATATATATATATACATATATATATATATATATATATATATATATATATATATATATATATATATATATATATATATATATATATATATATATATATATATATATATATATATATATATATATATATATATATATATATATATATATATATATATATATATATATATATATATATATGGCTAGTTTAGCTTTGATAACATTCAAAATCCGAACTTTTCATTATAACATCATTTGTTGTGAGCTTTTCATTCTCAGTTGGTAATAATTCATATGTATCTGACTTGGGGGCCGGAGGTGAATTCTTGCGAAAAAGATGCCAGGGTAAGATGTAAGATAAATAAAGCAAATATAGATGAAAGAATTCAAACCTGCAAAGAATCTCGAAGATGTATGCTGAAAATTTGCAGACTTTTCTTGTGGTGGATATTCCGCGGGGAATTCAGGGGTTAGAGACCCCTACAAAATATCGGTTTCGATAATCGATATTTGGTCCGATATATCGATATCAAATATCGCCCAATACCACTGTTTAGTCTAGTAATTCTTTTTCCGTTGATACAGACTTCTGGGCGTGAAGCCGGAATACTCGGGCTTTTATTAGTTTATGTCTATATATATATATATATATATATATATATATATATATATATATATATATATATATATATATATATATATATATATATATATATATATATATATATATATATATATATATATATATATAGTATATATGTATATTTGTATGTATAAAGGCGTGGCGTGAAAGAAGGCAAGCGTGAACGATTTTACTGGAGTACGCCCAATCACCTTAACCCCCCATTTTTTTTAAAAATGTACGAGGATTTCTTAGCTAATTGGTTAAAGGCAGATATTCTTGAACTTATTGACTTGCAACAATTTGGTGGAAACCTGAAGGAGACATCTCCTTCACGCAACCTTGTTAGTCTTCTTGACACCGTTCTTAAAAACCTTGAAAACCCTGATACTTGGTTGAATCCAATGTATCAATTTATAAATTGATCTCCAGAAAGCGTTCGACCTAACTGACCACAATATCCTTGTAAATAAACGGCTGACGGAGTTTTAAGTGAGTCCCTTTCTAGTTGAAATTGTTGCCTCCTTTTTAACAAATCGTTTTCAAGTGCTTAAATATAAAAATGTTAATTCCGATCCCCTTCCTATCTTTTGTGGGGCGTCCCGGGGAGCTCTGATGGGTCACATTTTATTCTTTATAGTGGTTAATAGCCTCATGACTGACGTCACAGAGTGAAGGAATTATGTGGACTTATAAGGAAGTCTGCACTTGAGGTTTGCCGACGAAATATCAGAAGCTCAATTATGATATTACTTGACGGTCATGCAGGAGGCTTCTTTGTCGAAGATGAAAGTTAGCGCTAATAAATCGTCTGTAATGACAGTTAATTCTTTAAATCACCCCCTTCTTTCACAAACCTCATTTCTCCCAAAATTTCTATCCCATACATTAAACTACTTGGGGTGACAATTACTGCTGACTTGAAGTGGGATGCCCATGATCAAAATATCCTAAAACAAGCTTCCCCTTCGTTTTCCCTTCTAAAACTTTTTTTTTTATTTTCTTGCCCCCTAAGGATCTTCTCCAACTTTATTATTCTTTTATTCGGCCAATACTGGAGTTTGCTTGTCCAGTGTGGTATTTCGGTCTTTCTTCAGATCAAATTTATAAGATTGAAAATGCCCAAAAACGAGCACTTAGAATCATAAATGGTGAAGGGAAGGTTCCATATCATTATCTACTAGGTGAGTTCAAGCTCACCACGTTGGCCGAGTGATGGAACACCCTATGCCTTCGTTTCGGTACCAAGGCCCTGCCTTTTCCTCGATTACGTTCTATCATCCCCGAACCCTACCTTCCCGCCCGCAAAAGATCGTCCCGTATAAAATCCAAAAAAAAAATTCCCAAACTGACTCCCATCCCCGCTAAGCATGAAATATATCGGAAGAGTTTTGTTCCGAGTTTTGTTGAGTTGTATAATAGCCAGGAAAATTAGTCATTAATTTTATGTATATATATATATATATATATATATATATATATATATATATATATATATATATATATATATATATATATAAACTCTACTAGTTAAAAAATCTACCTTTTTTTATATTTTCATTTCATTTTAATTTACAACATGTAATAATTTGTATATTAAAACCAAACAACCAAGGTATCTTTGTCACTCATCTAAACTGTTTGTTTTATTACGACAATCAATGTAACAAGTGGCCCGTAGATCTTCAGTTCTCTTTTCTTCTTGTTAAGGAATCAAGACGACATATACTTTAGTTTTTTATTATTATTATTTTATTTTTTTAATGAGCTACATGAATTGCCAGGAAATTCGGTGAATAAAACACTGAAGTGAAATTGTATATGCTATTAAGTCATAAAAAGAAAATTGTTTGGCCAAACATGATTGGCATGTAGAAGAAAAGACAAAAACCTCACAGGTGCATACTATAGAAATGCTAATAGTCGCGTGAGAAACATTGCCCCTTATTACCATATGAATCAGATCTTATCAAATAATCGTATCTTAATGGTAATATTTAGGGGTGTAAAAAAGCTACTTGGGGTAACTCACAGCCTTTGATTATCTTCAGAGGCCAGCCAGGATTTCTAAGACTGGGTTGCTAGTGTGAACATAGGTGCTGTTACTTGGCTCCATTAGTGATGGTCAGGTTTCACAGCCTCCTATTAAAATTACCTTATAAGTCAATGGTGTTCGTAATTCAAAAGCAAACGGCTTATGACTTTTGTGTGCGTTTTTTTTTTCTTTTTTATATTCTGATAAAGCCAGGTTAAACTCAGTATGTCTAGCCGCAACCCTCTTCGAAAAATCAAAACTTTGCGCCGGTGATCTTCTTTTTAAGTCTTTTTTTGGCCCAAATCAATTTCAGATTCCTTTGTTTGGCATCGGGTGACATCTAAGTAATCTTTTCCGAGAAAAAAAAATTATCGCGTGTGTGCTCAGTAGACTAAAGACATATAGAAATAAAACAAATAATATCTTTGGAGCAACATCATTTTGTTGTCAAGGGTCAAACTGATCAAATTCTGGTTGAATCTGACTATGGATTCCAGGGTTTTAGATACCGATAGACTGGGGCGGCGAAAATCAGCGCTTACGTAAAAATGAGTTCACTGGCACTTAAATAGAACAACCACCAGCCTTGTATTGAATTTCTTTGACTAGTTGAGTACAGTAATAGTTAGCTTAATTCAGTCATTGTTTTAAGAATACTGTTAATAACTAAACAGAACTGCTCAAAGTTCTTCTTACGCTGCGATATTTTGTTAGTGACAATAAATCGGTGAAATTGGATGGTGTCATTTTGTATTAACGGGCGAAGGATTTTTTCTCTGGGCCAACCAATAAGATTCTTTGAAATTTTTGCTCTTCTCATGCAACCGTACCTGTAAACCCTCTCGTTTTTTTTTTTTTTTTTTTTTTTTTTTTTGTGATGGTCAGCTAATTTTCATATTTGCCTGAAAATCCCTTCGTATAACCATTTGGAAAACTTTGAAAGATTAAGTGACTTTTTTTTTTATATACATTGAAAATAAATGTGATTATACCAATCTCTGGTGCGACTTTTTCACGCGATCTCCTTTGGAACTTCAGGCCCAGCTGATACCTCAGTTGAAATTTCGGGAGTAATGGAACACAACAAAATATACTATAAAGATTTCGGTACATTTATCTTATAGCCATCACACTGAAGATTTTGCATCGCGAACATGAGACAATAACTTGTTCTCATGGTCTTTATACCAGACAATATTAGCTTTGGATCGGTGGGAAACTACATTGTAGCTATGTTTTAATTAAATATTTATTAGTATAAAATTCATATATATAAATATATATGAGTGTGGTGGCTATAAGAGACTAGTACCAAAATCTCATCTATTAAAATTGCGTATTAAGATGTGGTTAAGATGTGTGTATTAAGGGTGTCCTCAGCAGTAGAGAAGGAAGTACCATTTCTATGGCCCCTCCGTACCAAACAGGTTTTTCTGATAGATATTCTATTCTACAGGGGCATTACACCTTTGTCAAGAGATTTACGCAATTTAAGGACAAGTTTTTCTTATATAGATTTCTAATTCCTGATATACAAGTTTTTGTTTTTAGGTTAAATCCGTGGTCATTCTTCTGTAAATTGATTAGTAGATTTTTTTTTTTTAAACTTGGCTAATAGGTTTTTAAACCTATTACTACGAACGCTACATGCATTCCATTTTTGGAACTAGGAGCGAGATTGTGTGATGCTATCTGACTGATTTCGTTTCATGGGTTCATTAATAGAAGGACTAATGTTTTTGAAAAGGGTAATTACTTCTATAGTTTACGAGATTTGCGATTTTTTTGCGAAAAGATATTTGAGTAAAGGTATTGCGATGGTTAAGAATGCCTCACGGGTAATTAAAGAATGGGATGCTTGCATCAACAATACAAAGAATATGCACAGATACTTAATAGATTTGACACTTACAAGAGACATTGCTAGAAGGTATTCAATAGCTTCATTGAAAAGTAACGATAGAATGACATTGTGACTTGACCTAGCTTTACCTCACCGATGTGGTCTGTATAATACATAAGTAACGTTTGAAAAGTATTGTCAATTTAAAAAGAAATGGCTGAAAAGAGTTTTGAGGGGGTCGAGTTGCACGAGGGTTCAGTTAAAGGGGATACAGTTGCACGGGGATTTCGGTTATACAGTGGTTTAGTTACAAGTAGAGGTGAATTGCAAGAGAGATAAATTAAATGGGAATTGAGTTCAATACGATCATTGATTCATCATGGGTTACTCATGAGGTCCAAATACACAACGCCACAGGGTCTTGATGCCCCCCCCCCCACCCCAACCCCGAAGGAACCCCCCGGTCCTCAAAGGTTCTCTAGGCTCCCAAAGGGGCCGTGGTTTACCTTGTAACTTTTACATTCTTTTGATTTTCAAAGTTCCGTTTGAAGGACTCTGTTGTTTTAAGCCAGTGTGATTTTTTCTTTACACGGTGTTCGTTCAAAAAAGCAAGAATTTCTGTTAAATAAATAATTCTTATATTTTTTCCGTTCAATTGAAGGCGAGGATTTCTGTTAAATAAATAATTGTTATACCTTTTAAAATGACTTCACGGGGTTTGAGGGGGCTCTGTTGTTTTAAGCCGTTTGATTTTTTCTTTACATGGTGTTCGTTCAAAAAGCGAGGATATTCCGGGTGATTTTTTTGGGAAGTTTAATGAATTTATTAGTTACCGAGAGTTCAATGACTCCTCCTCTCAATGACTTCCAGGGGTTTTATGACTCCTCCTCACAATGAATTCAGATAGTTTTAGGACTCATCCCCCTAGCCATAACTCCATTCAACCTTGAGCGAAGATATAAAAGTTTGATGAAGTATTTTTCTGCTTAACAACTACATTAATAACTTCCAAGATAATAGGACTTATTTTTTAATTTAATTGGGAATGAAAAGTCAAAGTCTAACATAAAGAACAAGGTATTTTAAAGGGGGTAGCTAACTTCATCTACGGGATAATTTCCATTCGTCTTAGTTTTTAACGATGCTCCTTATTTCTAGATGAAAATTCTTATTTTTTAATTTAATTGGGAATTAAAAGTCAAAGTCTAACATAAAGAACAAGGTATTTAGGAGGGTGTAGCTAACTTCATATACGGGATAATTTCCAGTCGTCTTAGTTTTTAAAGATGCTCCTTATTTCTAGTTGAAAATGCTTATTTTTTAATTTAATTGGGAATGAAAAGTCAAAGTCTAACATAAAGAACAAGGTATTTCGGAGGGGGTAGCTAACTTCATCTATGGGATAATTTCCATTCGTCTTAGTTTTTAACGATTCTCCTTATTTCTAGTTGAAAATGCTAATTTTTTTAATTTAATTGGGAATGAAAAGTCAAAGTGCCAGAATGGTTGAAATCCACTAGCTCAGTATTGGGGTCTTAGCTGTTAAATAAATAATTGTTATACCTTTTAAAATGACTTCACGGGGTTTGAGGGGGCTCTGTTGTTTTAAGCCGTTTGATTTTTTCTTTACATGGTGTTCGTTCAAAAAGCGAGGATATTCCGTGTGATTTTTTTGGGAAGTTTAATGAATTTATTAGCTACCGAGAGTTCAATGACTCCCCCCCTCAATGACTTCCAGGGGTTTTATGACTCCTCCTCACAATAAATTCAGATGGTTTTAGGACTCATCCCCCTAGCCATAACTCCATTCAACCTTGAGCGAAGATATAAAAGTTTGATGAAGTATTTTTCTGCTTAACAACTACATTAACAACTTCCAAGATGATAGGACTTATTTTTTAATTTAATTGGGAATGAAAAGTCAAAGTCTAACATAAAGAACAAGGTATTTCGGAGGGGGTAGCTAACTTCATATACGGTGTAATTTCCATTCGTCTTAGTTTTTTAACGATGTTCCTTATTTCTAGTTGAAAATGCTTATTTTTTAATTTAATTGTAATGAAAAGTCAAAGTCTAACATAAAGAACAAGGTATTTCGGAGAGGGTAGCTAACTTCATCTACGGGATAATTTCCATTCGTCTTAGTTTTTAACGATGCTCCTTATTTCTAGTTGAAAATGCTTATTTTTTAATTTAATTGGGAATGAAAAGTCAAAGTCTAACATAAAGAACAAGGTATTTCGGAGGGGGTAGCTAACTTCATCTACGGGATAATTTCCATTCGTCTTAGTTTTTAACGATGCTCCTTATTTCTAGTTGAAAATGCTTATTTTTTAATTTAATTGGGAATGAAAAGTCAAAGTCTAACATAAAGAACAAGGTATTTCGGAGGGGTAGCTAACTTCATCTACGGGATAATTTCCATTCGTCTTAGTTTTTAACGATGCTCCTTATTTCTAGTTGAAAATGCCTATTTTTTTAATTTAATTGGGAATCAAAAGTCAAAGTGCCAGAATGGTTGAAATCCACTAGCTCAGTATTGGGGTCTTAGTCCACCAGCCTGAATGGTTGAAAACCACTGGCTCAGTATTGAGGTCTCAGTCCACCAGCCAGAATGGTCGAAATTCACTAGCTCAGAATTGGGGTCTTAGTCCACCAGCCTGAATGGTGGAAATTCACTAGGTCAGAATTGAGGTCTTAGTCCACCAGCCTGAATGGTTGAAATTCACTAGCTCAGAATGGGGGTCTTAGTCAGTGTTCAGATTGGAGCGTTGGGGTTCGACTATCTGGGCTTTATTTGTCAAGATCTGAATGCTAAGTGATGGACATGAGCTCGATTGGGACCCCATTGTGAAAACGGAAAACAAAAAACAAAAAATATATTGTTGGTATTTGTGTAGAGCATGGCATGGTAACCGCTAGGGGCAACAGTCTAACCGTTGACGGTTTTAGGTATCCGTGAATAAGTTCTAAGGCAAGAGTGGAAATTGGGACAAATTTTTTGAGGTGCCCACCTCACCTGCTCAGAGTCTCAGGAAAGTGACCCTAAATTTGAAAAAGTGGAAATTGGCTCAGATTTTCTAAACTGAGCTGAGACAATGAATAGATACTATTGGGAAAGTTATTGGAGACGCTGGGCATCCTTGAACAAGTGCTAAATTGAGAGAGGAATTTGGGACAATATTTGGGGGCACCCACCCGCCCAGAGTCTCCGGCAGGTGACCCAAAAATTTAAAAAACACAGATACGACAGATACAAAGATACGAATCACACACAGAGAGGACAAACACACAGAAACGACACATAGAAACGAAACATACACAGAGACGATACACACACACAGAGTCAACACACACAGAGAGTTGAGACACACACACAGAAATGACAAACACACATAGAGACGACACACACACAGAGACGTCACACACACACACAGAGACGAAAAACACAGAGATACAACACACACACCTAGATACAACACACACACACAGAGACAACATCCACACAGACACGACAAACACACACACAGAGACGACACACTCAAAGTGACGACTTACACATAGAGACGACAGACACACAGAGACGACACACTTAGAGAGACAACACACTCAAAGTGACGACTTACACATAGAGATGACACACACACAGAGACGACACACACACAGAGACGACAGACAAAAAGAGACGAAACACACACAGAGATGACAAACACACACAAACGACACAGAGAGAGGACACAGGCACAGAGACGATACACACACACAGACTCAACACACACAGAGAGACGAGACACGCACACAGAAATGACAAACACACATAGAGATTACACACACAAATAGACGTCACACACACACAGAGACGAAGCACACATAGGGACGACAAACAAAAAGATACAACACACACACACAGAGACCACAAACACACAGAGAAAACACACACACAGAGAAGACACACATAAAGAGACGCCTGACACAAAGAGACGACACACACACAGAGATGACAAACAAACAGAGACGACACAGATAAAGAGACGACACACACACAGAGACGACACACTCAAAGTGACGACTTACACATAGAGACGACACACACACAGAGACAACACACACACAGAGACGACACGCAAACAGAGGCGACAAACATACAGAGACAACACACACACAGATACTAAACACAAAGCAACCACACACTCACAGAGAGTACAAACACACACACACGACACACACACACAGAGACGACACACACAGATAGACAACACAGACATAGAGATGACAGACACACAGATACAAATTGAGACAATATTTGAGGGCACCAACCTGCCTAGAGTCTCCGGCTGGCGACCAAAAAATTTAAAAAACACACAGAGACGACAGATACAAAGAGACGAATCACACACAGAGAGGACAAACACACAGAAACGACACATAGAGACGACACATACACAGAGACGATACACACACACAGAGTCAACACACACAGAGAGATGAGACACACACACAGAAATGACAAACACACATAGAGACGACACACACAAAGAGAGGTCACACACACACACACAGATACGACACACACATAGAGACAACACACACATAGAGACAACACACACACACACACAGACAACATCCACACAGAGACAACAAACACACACACAGAGATGACACACTCAAAGTGACGACTTACCCATAGAGACGACACACACATAGAGACGACAAACACACAGAGACGACACACATAGAGAGACGACACACACACAGAGACGACACACACAAAGTGACGACTGATACATAGAGACGACACACACACAGAGACGACAAACACACAGAGACGACAGACAAAAAGAGACGAATCTCACACACAGAGAGGACAAACACACAGAAACGACACACAGAGACGATACACACACAGAGTCAACACAGACACACAGAGAAAAGAAACAAAAACAAAGACAAGACAAACACACATAGGGACGTCAATAAAAACGAGGAGTCACACACACACAGATCCGAAAAACCCCTTGGGACACCACACACATAGAGACAATACAAAAACACAGAAACCCCCTACTAACTGAGACGACACACACACACAGAGACCAAACACACACAGAGGCACCTTAAACAGAGAGACGACACACACACAGACACTACAAACACAGAGAGACGACACAGATAGAGAGTATACACACACACAGATACGACACTCTCAAAGTGACGACAAACACATAGAGACGACACACACACAGAGACGATACACACACAGAGACCACACACATAGAGAGACGACACGCACACAGAGACGACAAACACACAGAGACAACACACATACAGATACTAAACACACAAAGCGACGACACACGCACAGAGAGGACAAACACACAGAAACGACACACACACACAGAGACGAAACACACATATAAGCAACACAGACATAGAGATGACAGACAAACAGATACAACACACCCACAGAGATGACACACACACAGAGTCAACTCACACACACATAGGAAAAACACACAGAGACGAAAGACAAAAAGAGACGAATCACACACAGAGAGGACAAACACACAGAGACGACACATGCACAGAGACGATACACACACACACACAGAGTAAACACACACAGAGACGACAACAAAACAGAAACGACACACACACACACACATACACAGAGACGACACACACATAGAGACAACACAGACACAGAGACGACACACACACAGAGACGACAACACATAGAGAGACGACGCGCACACAGAGACGACAAACACACAGAGACAACACACACACACACAGATACGAAACACCCACAGAGACGACACATGCACAGAGACGACACACACACACAGTGTCCACTCACACAGAGAGAGGACCAACACACAGAGACGACAGACACAAAGAGACGAATCACTTGCCTTTCCTTGGCACCTTTCCAAACGAGCGGGGATTCCCCACTGATTCCTACACATTGCAAAAAAGTGACCAGCACGAAAACTCCCCGTTTTCAACCAGACTGGTTTTTGACACGACACACAACCAGAGTCATAGTGAGAGAGATATCAAAAAAGTTGGGTTAATCTAGGTACACTTAGCGTGGCGCGCCACTCTAAGTGAACCTAGATTAACCCAACTTTTTTGGATATCTCTCTCACTATGACTCTGTTTGCGTGTCGTGTCAAAAACCAGTCTGGTTGAAAACGTGGAGTTTTCGTGCTGGTCACTTTTTTGCAATGTGTAGGAATCAGTGGGGAATCCCCGCTCGTTTGGAAAGGTGCCAAGGAAAGGCAAGTGATTCGTCTCTTTGTGTCTGTCGTCTCTGTGTGTTTGTCCTCTCTCTGTGTGAGTGGACTCTGTATGTGTGTGTCGTCTCTGTGCATGTGTCGTCTCTGTGGGTGTTTCGTATCTGTGTGTGTGTGTTGTCTCTGTGTGCGCGTCGTCTCTGTGTGCGCGTCGTCTCTCTATGTGTTGTCGTCTCTGTATGTGTGTCGTCTCTGTGTATGTGTCGTCTCTATGTGTGTGTCGTGTCTGTGTATGTGTGTGTGTGTGTCATTTCTGTGTTATTTTAGTCTCTGTGTGTGTTGAATCTTTTTGTGTGTCTAGTCTCTGTGCATGTGTAGTCTCTATGTGTCGTTTCTGTGTGTTTGTCCTCTCTGTGTGTGATTCGTCTCTTTGTGTCTGTCGTCTCTGTGTGTTTGTCCTCTGTGTGTGAGTGGACTCTGTGTGTGTGTGTCGTCTCTGTGGGTGTTTTGTATCTGTGTGTCTGTCATCTCTATGTCTGTGTTGTCTCTCTGTGTGTGTCGTCTCTGTGTGTGTTTGTCGTTTGTGTGTGTTTGTCCTCTCTGTGAGTGTGTCGTCTCTGTGTGTGTTTAGTATCTGTGTGTTTGGTGTCTCTGTGTGTGTGTCGTCTCGCTTTGTCTGTGGTCTCTATTTGTGTGTCGTCTGTGTGTGTGTGTCGTCTCTATATGTTAGTCGTCTCTTTGAGTGTCCCGTCTCTGGGTGTGTGTCGTGTCTCTATCTGTGTCGTCTCTGTGTGTTTGTCGTCTCTGTGTGTGTGTCGTCTCTATGTGTTAGTAGTCTCTGTGAGTGTATCTTCTCTGTGTGTGTGTGTCGTCTCTGTGTGGATGTTGTCTCTCTGTGTGTGTGTGTTGTCTCTAGGTGTGTTTAACATGTGTGTGTGTGTGACGTGTCTTTGTGTGTGTCGTCTCTATGTGTGTTTTGTCATTTCTGTGTGCGTGTCTCGTCTCTCTGTCTGTGTGTTGACTCTGTGTGTGTGTATCGTCTCTGTGCATGTGTCGTCTCTATGTGTCGTTTCTGTGTGTTTGTCTTCTCTGTGTGTGTGATTCGTCTCTTTTTGTCTGTCGTCTCTGTGTGTTTGTCGTCTCTGTGTGTGTGTCGTCTCTATGTATAAGTCGTCACTTTGAGTGTGCCGTCTATGTGTCTGTGTCGTCTCTCTATGTGTGTCGTCTCTGTGTGTTTGTCGTCTCTATGTGTGGGTCTTCTCTATGTGTAAGTCGTCACTTTGAGTGTGTCGTCTCTGTGTGTGTGTTTGTCGTCTCTGTGTGGATGTTGTCTCTGTGTGTGTGTGTGTTGTCTCTATGTGTGTGTTGTGTCTATGTGTGTTTCGTATCTGTGTGTGTGTGACGTCTCTTTGTGTGTGTCGTCTCTATGTGTGTTTGTCATTTCTGTGTGTGTGTCTCATCTCTCTGTGTGTGTTGACTCTGTGTGTGTGTGTATCGTCTCTGTGTATGTGTCGTCTCTATGTGTCGTTTCTGTGTGTTTGTCCTCTCTGTGTGTGATTCGTCTCTTTGTGTCTGTCGTGTCTGTGTGTTTTTTAAATTTTTGGGTCACCAGCCGGAGACTCAGGGCGGGTGGGTGCCCCCAAATATTGTCTCAATTTGTATCTGTGTGTCTGTCATCTCTATGTCTGTGTTGTCTCTATGTGTGTGTCGTCTCTGTGTGTGTGTGTCGTGTCTGTGTGTTTGTACTCTCTGTGCGTGTGTCGTCGCTTTGTGTGTTTCGTATCTGTGTGTGTGTTGTCTCTGTGTATTTGTCGTCTCTGTTTGAGTGTCGTCTCTACGTGTTTGTCGTCTCTATGTGTAAGTCGTCTCTTTGAGTGTGTCGTCTCTGTGTGTGTGTCTTCTCTCTATGTGTGTCGTCTCTGTGTGTTTGTCGTGTCTGTGTGTGTGTCGTCTCTCTGTGTTAGTCGTCTCTTTGAGTGTGTCGTCTCTGTGTGTGTGTGTCGTCTCTGTGTGGATGTTGTCTCTGTGTGTGTGTGTGTTGTCTCTATGTGTGTCTCGTCTCTATGTGTGTTTCGTATCTGTGTGTGTGTGACGTCTCTTTGTGTGTGTCGTCTCTATGTGTGTTTTGTCATTTCTGTATGCGTGTCTCGTCTCTCTGTGTGTGTTGACTCTGAGTGTGTGTATCGTCTCTGTGCATGTGTCGTCTCTATGTGTCGTTTCTGTGTGTTTGTCCTCTCTGTGTGTGATTCGTCTCTTTTTGTCTGTCGTCTCTGTGTGTTTGTCGTCTCTGTGTGTGTGTCGTCTCTATGTATTAGTCGTCACTTTGAGTTTGTCGTCTCTGTGTGTGTGTCGTCTCTCTTTGTGTGTCGTCTGTGTGTGTTTGTCGTCTCTGTGTGTGTGTCGTCTCTATGTGTAAGTCGTCACTTTGAGTGTGTCGTCTCTGTGTGTGTGTTTGTCGTCTCTGTGTGGATGTTGTCTCTGTGTGTGTGTGTGTTTCGTCTCTGTGTGTGTGTGTTGTCTATATGTGTGTTTCGTATCTGTGTGTGTGTGTGTGTGTGACGTCTCTTTGTGTGTGTCGTCTCTATGTGTGTTTGTCATTTCTGTGTGTGTGTCTCATCTCTCTGTGTGTGTTGACTCTGTGTGTGTGTATCATCTCTGGGTATGTGTTGTCTCTATGTGTCGTTTCTGTATGTTTGTCCTCTCTGTGTGTGATTCGTCTCTTTGTGTCTGTCGTCTCTGTGTGTTTTTTACATTTTTGGGTCACCTGCCGGAGACTCTGGGCGGGTGGGTGCCCCCAAATATTGTCCCAAATTCCTCTCTCAATTTAGCACTTGTTCAAGGATGCCCAGCGTCTCCAATAACTTTCCCAATAGTATCTATTCATTGTCTCAGCTCAGTTTAGAAAATCTGAGCCAATTTCCACTTTTTCAAATTTAGGGTCACTTGCCTGAGACTCTGAGCATGTGAGGTGGGCACCTCCAAAAATTTGTCCCAATTTCCACTCTTGCCTTAGAACTTATTCACGGATACCTAAAACCGTCAACGGTTAGACTGTTGCCCCTAGCGGTAACCATTCCATGCTCTACACACATATCAACAATACATTTTTTGTTTTTTGTTTTCCGTTTTCACAATGGGGTCCCAATCTAGCTCATGTCCATTGCTTAGCATTCAGGCATTGACAAATAAAGCCCAGATAGTCGGACCCCAACGCTCCAATCTGAACACTGACTAAGACCCCAATTCTTAGCTAGTGAATTTCAACAATTCAGGCTGGTGGACTAAGACCCACAATTCTGAGCTAGTGAATTTCCACCATTCAGGCTGGTCGACTGAGACCCCAATTTTGAGCTGATGAATTTCGACCATTCAGGCTGGTGGACTGAGACCTCAATACTGAGCCAGTGGATTTCCACCATTCAGGCTGGTGGACTAAGACCCCAATACTGAGCTAGTGGATTTCAACCATTCTGGCACTTTGACTTTTCATTCCCAATTAAATTAAAAAAATAGGCATTTTCAACTAGAAATAAGGAGCATCGTTAAAAACTAAGACGAATGAAAATTATCCCGTAGATGAAGTTAGCTACCCCCTCCGAAATACCTTGTTCTTTATGTTAGACTTTGACTTTTCATTCCCAATTAAATTAAAAAATAAGAATTTTCAACTAGAAATAAGGAGCATCGTTAAAAACTAAGACGAATGGAAATTATCCCGTATATGAAGTTAGCTACCCCTCCGAAATACCTTGTTCTTTATGTTAGACTTTGACTTTTCATTCCCAATTAAATTAAAAAATAAGCATTTTCAACTAGAAATAAGGAAAATCGTTAAAAACTAAGATGAATGGAAATCATACCGTAGATGAAGTTAGCTACCCCCTCCGAAATACCTTGTTCTTTATGTTAGACTTTGACTTTTCATGCCTAACTAAATTAAAAAATAAGTCCTATCATCTTGGAAGCTGTTAATGTAGTTGTTAAGCGGAAAAATACTTCATCAAACTTTTATATATTCGCTCAAGGTTGAATGGAGTTATGGCTAGGGGGATGAGTCCTAAAACCATCTGAATTCATTGTGAGGAGGAGTCATAAAACCCCTGGAAGTCATTGAGGGGGGAGTCATTGAACTCTCGGTAACTAATAAATTCATTAAACTCCCCAAAAAAATCACACGGAATATCCTCGCTTTTTGAACGAACACCATGTAAAGAAAAAATCAAACGGCTTAAAACAACAGAGCCCCCTCAAACCCAGTGAAGTCTTTTTAAAAGGTATAACAATTATTTATTTAACAGCTAAGACCCCAATACTGAGCTAATGGATTGCAACCATTCTGGCACTTTCACTTTTCATTTCCAATTAAATTAAAAAAAATAGGCATTTTCAACTAGAAATAAGGAGCATCGTTAAAAACTAATACGAATGGAAATTATCTCGTAGATGAAGTTAGCTACCCCCTCCGAAATACCTTGTTCTTTATGTTAGACTTTGACTTTTCATTCCCAATTAAATTAAAAAATAAGCATTTTCAACTAGAAATAAGGAGCATCGTTAAAAACTAAGACGAATGGAAATTATCCTGTAGATGACGTTAGCTACCCCCTCCGAAATACCTTGTTCTTTATGTTAGACTTTGGCTTTTCATTACCAATTATATTAAAAAATTATAATTATCATCTAGAAATATGTAGAATCGTTAATTACTAGTACGAATGTAAATTATCCCGTATATGAAGTTATCTACCCCCTCCTAAATACCTTTTTCTTTATGTTAGACTTTGACTTTTCATTCACAATTAAATTAAAAAATAATTCTTATCATCTTGGGAGTTATTAATATAGTTGTTAAGCAGAAAAATACTTCATCAAACTTTTATATCTTCGCTCAAGGTTGAATGGAGTTATGGCTAGGGGGATGAGTCCTAAAACTATCTGAATTCATTGTGGGGAGGAGTCATAAAACCCCTGGAAGTCATTGAGAGGAGGATTCATTGAACTCTCGGTAACTAATAAATTCATTAAACTTCCCAAAAAAATCACACGGAATATCCTCGCTTTTTGAACGAACACCATGTAAAGAAAAAATCAAACAGCTTAAAACAACAGAGCCCCCTCAAACCCCGTGAAGTCATTTTAAAAGGTATAACAATTATTTATTTAACAGAAATCCTCGCCTTCAATTGAACGACAAAAATATAAGAATTATTTATTTAACAGAAATTCTTGCTTTTTTGAACGAACACCATGTAAAGAAAAAATCACACTGGCTTAAAACAACAGAGTCCTTCAAACGGAACTTTGAAAATCAAGAGAATGTAAAAGTTACAAGGTAAACCACGGTCCCTTTGGGAGCCTCGAGAACATACGCGGACGGGGGGGGGGTTGGGGGGGGGGGGGATCGGAGCCCTTTGGGGTTGTGGTAAGGGACCTCACGGCTAAACCACGACAAAGCACTACTCACGTGGAACTCAATTCCCATTTAACTCAACCCCCTTGCAACTGAATCCCCCTTGTAACTGAATCCCTGTATGACCGCACGCCCCGTGCAACTGTATCCCCTTTAACTGAACCCTCGTGCAACTGAACCCCCTCAAAACACTTCAGCCATTTCTTTTTAAATTGACAATACTTTTCAAAAGTTACTTATGTATTATACAGACCACATCGGCGAGGTAAAGCTAGGTCAAGTCACAATGTCATTATATCGTTACTTTTCAATTAAGCTATTGAATACCTTCTAGCAATGTCTCTTGTAAGCGTCAAATCTATTAAGTATCTGTGCATATTCTTTGTATTGTTGATGCAAGCATCCCATTCTTTAATTACCCGTGAGGCATTCTTAACCATCGCAATACCTTTACTCAAATATCTTTTCGCAAAAAATTCGCAAATCTCGTAAACTAAAGAAGTAATTACCCTTTTCAAAAACATTAGTCCTTCTATTAATGAACCCATGAAACGAAATCAGTCTGATAGCATCACACAATCTCGCTCCTAGTTGCAAAAATAGAATGCATGTAGCGTTCGTAGCAATAGGTTTAAAAACCTATTAGCCAAGTTTAAAAAAAAAAACAACTTATCAACTTACAGATGAATGACCACGGATTTAACCAAAGAAAAAAAAATTGTATATCAGGAACTAGAAATCCACGTCAGAAAAACTTGTCCTTAAATTGCGTAAATCTCTTGGCAAAGGTGTAATGCCCCTGTAGAATAGAATATCTATCAGAAAAACCTGTTTGGTACGGAGGGGCCATAGAAATGGTACTTCCTTCTCTACTCTCAGGAGGGGGTTAGGATGGCTTCAAACCTATGGAAGAACAAAATTACCTATATTTTCGATTCATGCCATATTTATTCTCACTCAGACTATCTGTCTTGGCTTTTTCTCCAGTTAGTCCTGGCTTGATGGCAACTTGATTTGAATTAAAAAATCAACGGTGTCTTACCCATCCACCCAAAATTCCATATTAAAATTACTGTTAGAAACATATTCTCGATCGAAAATTTTGATTGAATATTCAAATTCATTTCAAACCTGAAATTAAATCCATTGAATCTTAATAATAAAAAAAAACAGAAAAGTACTTAACCAACATTCCTCACATTAACCGATAATAAAACCATGTATATTAAAAGAAAACAGAAGTTAATTTTCATAAATGTTTTCTAAAAAATAAATCTATCAAAGAAAAAGAAAAGTTCTATTGAAACCTATATCAAGTAGAAATAAAGTAAAATGATAATCCAAACTCAAAACGAACAGAAATTACTGTCAATCAATAAATGAAACCCAAACCGAATTGAAATTAAAATGTATAATCACACCAAACATGAAGCTGCGGCGGATCCAGCCCCCCCCCCTAGATTTTGCTCTAGATCCGCCGTAGGATCCCATGGGCGCCCATATGCTGAATTTTTTTTTTTTGGGGGGGGGGGGGCTTACCTGGTCTAATCGGCATTTTCAGTGCTGTATAATTGAAATCTCTAAACAAAATATCATAGGCAGTGCGATAGGACTGCCTGAGTAAAGAGCGATGTGGGCACAATATATTGTTATGTTTTTAGACCAGGGCACTTCTTATTGAAAGAAATGTCATAAGAACTTCAAAAAGAGCTCATGGAGGGCAACCAGCTCCCCTTCCCCCACGTCAATCACTTCCCCAAACAAATTCAATCAAAATTTTGAGATAGCCAGTTTGTTCAGCGTAGTTTTAATGACCAGAAGTTATGACTTTGAGAATGACAAAACCCCCCCCAAAAAAAAAACCTCCGAGTAAGGGTTGTAAGTTAGGCCCTGGGGGGATATAAGGTTTTTTTTTATAGAAAGGGTGATCGTATAAACCTCAGAGGGGGCTCATTTGATTGGTAATCAGAAGACTGGCCATTTTCAAACAGTTCGTGGTAACGAACTGTAAGTAAGGAGCGACCCGGCTCAATGGTAGCCGAAACTCTAAAAAACGGAATTTTGATACCAATAGATACATCAAAGGAATTAAATTTTAATTCTGATTTAAAATATATAAGTTTCATCAAGTTTAGTTATATCCACCAAAAGTTACGTACCTAAGAAAATTTTGCGGATTTTCGAGGAAAAGGAGAAAGACCACCTAAAAGCTATAGAACCTTAATGAAAATCACATCATTGTATTCCGCGTATCAGAAAACCCTGCTGTAGAGGTTTCAAGCTCCTATCTGCAAAAATGTGGAATTATGTATTTTTTCCCAGAAGAAAGATCACGGATGCGTGTTTATTTGTTTGTTTTTTTTTCCCAGGGGTGATCGTATTGACCCAGTGGTCCTAGAAAATTGTAGGAGGGCTCATTGGAACGGAAATTAGAAGTTCTAGTGCCCTTTTTAAGTGACCAAAAAAAAGAGAAGGCAACTAGGCCCCCTCCCATGTTAATTTTTTTCCCAAAGTAACCTGATTAAAATTTTGAGATAGCCATTTTGTCCAGTTTAGTCTAAAATATAATAAATATGTCTTTGAGGATGACTTCATCCCCCACAGTTCCCGGGGGAGGGGCTGCAAGATATTAACTTTTTCCATTGCTTACATATAGTATTGGTTATTGGGAAGTATAAAGAAATTTTCAGGAAGGCCTTTATTCTGGTGGGGGGGGGGGGGGGGCGGGAGGCGGGTATTACTCGGGAGAATCTTTCCGTGGAGGATGTTTGTTGGGGGCAAGGGATATTTCTATAAAGAGGGCACCGTATTTCCAAGCATTATTTAAAAAACGATCAGAAATTAAATAAAAAAAAACAAGTTTTTTCAACTGAAAGTAAGAAGCAACATTAGAACTTAAAATGAACAGAAATTATTACGTATATGAGGGGGTTCTCCCCCCAAGTCAATACCTCGCTCTTTACGCTACAGTTTTTTTAGTGCTTTCAAAAGGGCTATCTATTGTAATTAAACGGCCGTTGAGATTCAGGGGTTTGGGACTTAAAATTTTTTTTTAACTTTTAACGTAAAGAGCGTGGTATTGACTAAGGGGAGAACCCCATCATATACGTAATAAAAAAAAAAAAAAAAAAAAAAAAAAAACAAGCAATACGGCTAAACTTTATAGTAACCCAAACTTTTAAAAACGGAACTTTGGTGTCAATAAATTTATAAAAAGAATGGAATTATAATTGCTGATTCTAAATATATAAATTTTGTTAATTTTAACATTACTCATCAAAGGCTACAAGTGTAAGAAAACTAAACTAATTCTTTAAAGAGAGGGGAGAAATCTCCTACAAGTGAAAAAATTTTAATGGAAATCACACCGTTAGATTCAACGCATCAGAAAACCCTCTTATAAAGGTTTCAAGCTCATATCTGCAAAAATCTACCACTTCGTAATTTTTGCCAGAAGAAAAATATACGAATATAGAAGTTCGTTACGTAAGTTAATTTGTAAATTACGTCAGAACCAAATTTAGAGACAGCCATTTAGCAAAAGAAAAGTAAAATTTTTATTCAAATTTTGTTTACTTATTCAATGACTGTGAGCCAAAATAAAAGCTGCATTAACTAAAAAACGATCAGAAATTAAATAAAAAAAACATGTTTTTTAAACTGAAAGTAAGGAGCGACATTAAAACTTAAAACGAACAGAAATTATTCCGTATATGAAAGAGGCTGTCCCCTCCTCAACACCTTGCTCTTTACGCTAAAGTTTTACTTTCTCACAACTCTATTTTTTTTACACAAAAAAAAACTTTAGCGTAAAGAGCGAGGCGTTGAGGAGGGGACAGCCCCTTTCATATACGGAATAATTTCTGTTCGTTTTAAGTTTTAATGTCGCTCCTTACTTTCAGTTTAAAAAACTTTTTTTTTATTTAATAACAATTAAAAGTGATTGGAGTGATTTGATATATATATATATATATATATCAAAAGAACTTGACGTTCACGTGTACAAAATACATAAAAAAAAGTCAACACTTAGTTAAAAAGTCAAAAAGTCACAAAGAAAAAATAAACAGATAACAATAAAATTACTGACTAATTTTCTTGGCTGTCATACAACTCAACAAAACTTGGAACAAAACTCTTCCGATATCTTTCATGCTTAGCAGGGATGGGAGTCAGTTTGGGGACTTTTTGGGATTTAATACGGGGCTGTCTTTTGCGGGCGGGAAGGTAGGGTTCGGGAATGATAGAACGTAATCGAGGAATAGACAGGGTCTTGGTACCGAAACGAAGGCATAGGAGGTTCCTTCTCTCGGCCACGGTGTTGAGCCTGAACCTACCTAGTAGATAATGATATGGAACTTTCTCTTCACCTTTTATGATTCTAAGTGCTTGTTTTTGGACACTTTCAATCTTATAAATATGTTCTGAAGGAAGGCTGAAATACCAAAGCGGACAGGCAAATTCAAGTATTGCCTCGATGAAAAAACAATAAAGGTAAAGAAGATCCTTAGGGGGACAAAGAAGATTAACAAAAGTTTTAGAAGGGAAACCGAAGGGGAAGCTTGTTTTAGGATATTTTGAACATGGGCATCCCACTTCAAGTCAACTAGTCAAAGGAATTCAATACAAGGCTGGTGGTCGTTCTATTTAAGTGCCAATGAACTCATTTTAGGTAAGTGCTGATTTTCGCTGTCCCAGTCTATCGGTATCTAAAACCCTGGAATCCATAGTCACATTCAAACAGAATTGATCAGTTTGACCCTTGTACATCAGTAATCAGTTGACATTAGTTAATTGTCACCCCAAGTATTTAATGCATGTGACAAATTTTGGGAGGAGTGGGGTTTGTGAAAGAAAGGGGTGATTATAAAAAATTAACTGTCATAACTTACGATTTATTAGCGCCAACTTTCATCTTCGAGAAAGAAGCCTCGTGCGTGACCGTCAAGTAATGTCATAATTGAGCTTCTGATATTTCGTCGACAAACCTCAAATGCAGACAGGTCGTCCACATACTTCCATCGCTCTTTTTGGTCAGTCATGAGGCTATTAACCATTATAAAAAATAAAATGGGACCCATCAGAGTTTCTTGGGGCACCCCAAAAAGGATAGGAAGGGGATCGGAATTAACATTTTTATATTTAAGCGGTTGAAAACGATTTGTTAAAAAGGAGGCAACGATTTTAACTAGAACGGGACTCACTTGAAACTCCGTTAGCCATTTATTTACAAGGATATGGTGGTCAGTTAGGTCGAAAGCTTTCTGGAGATCAATTAATAAATTGATAAATTGGATTAAACCAAGTATCTGGGTTTTCAAGTTTTTTAAGAACGGTTTCAAGAAGACTAACAAGGTCGTGTGAAGTAGATGTCTCCTTCAGATTCCCAAACTGTTGTAAGTAAATAAGTTCAAGAATATCTGCCTTTAACCAATTAGCGAAGAAACTCTCGTACATTTTTGAAAAAAACTGGGGTTAAGGTGATTGGTCGTACTCCAGTAAAATCGTTCACGCTTCCCTTCTTTCACCCCACGCATATATATATGTGGTAATTTGTGTTCATTTTAAGTTTGACTTGATTGTTCATGATTTCTATTCGTTTTGGGTTTCATTTATTCATCGATAATAATTTCTGTTCGTTTTAAGTTTGAATTATATATGCTTTTATTTCTGCTCGGTTTTGATTTTAACATTGCTCTTTACTTTTTTTTGCCAATTACTAACTTTCTGGAAAACGCTTTTTTATTTAATCAAAATGGAAGAGCACGATTTTCAATTAAGATTTAATATTCGTGTGTATAGGATTCTCTTTTTAATGCTTCAATAAATTGTGCATGGTTTCGTGGCCGCCCATAAGCTGAATTCCCGGGGGGGGGGCTCACCTGGTCTAATTGGCATTTTTAATTCTATACAATAGAAATATCAAAACAAAATAGAAAAATAAGGCAGCATCATTCAGCCAGGAGGGGGCTGGTGCCCCTCCGGCCCCCCCCCCCCTTATGGGTACCCATGCAGGGCTGCATCAAGAGAAAACCCTCTTTGTCCCCAGAAAGGAAACTACCTTCAATTATCCCTTCAATGCCTTGTGCAACACTATTTCGTTTCATGTTCCACCTAGTCCATTAACTTCACACTGCAATTACAGGAAATGTGTTTTGATTTGAATCAGGCTGCTGGATCGACAGGGTTCTTTTTTCAAGAATAAAAGGTATAAACTAGTGATGTTTCTTAAATAGCCCGTGCTTGGTTTATACGTCATTTCCGATGGTCGTAAACTATCGTTTTAAATATGAGGTTTTCGTAACTCTCTAAATATAACAGAACAACTTTTGTTTTAGAAAGTATTACATATATTCAATTTTAAAAAATAAATATGTCCCTGTTACATTGGCATGTATTTTCAAATCTATTTTTTGATATTTTTCATCATTCTAGTCACTAAAGTTTACTTAAAAAATAAGAGAAAACGTCGAAATGAGATAAACACTGTTTTAGAATTCTCTTCAATGAAATAAAAATCGTATCTTGGACGCCATCTAATCAGGAAAAGATAAAGAAACTGAGAGAATCAATATTTGGATGACCAAGATCGGCGCGGCCCCTGGCAGAAAACGGAGCATGACTAGTAATTTGCATACATAATTCCGTTTTTAGACGCCTATCTTTGGGAAACCGCCAAATGCCGTAGAGTAAGTTTCGCAGTTTATGTATTTATGCTTTGAGTGCAAGTCATGAGGCAAAGTTTTGAATTGATATGCGAAAAGTTGGATTTTTGTAATTGCTGCAAGAGGATTGAGTGTTGGTGAGTGACAGTATCACAGTAGAGGGCCCAAAATAACGTAAGCGTTATTAGTTTGAAATCCGAATATCTTGTTAAAAAATAGGCTTCTAAATGGTCTTTAGCCGACATTGGGGTAACAATGCTAACAAATACTAGCGAGACCACAGAAGGAAAACCGTGAAAATCATTCGGCCTGTCTCATTGCAACATAGGCCTAATTGGCAGATAAATATATGAAATTTAGATTGTACATTTATACCTAGCTTGATAAAAGATGGGCTCTCCATATAAAGCAGGTTTTCTTCTATAACATTGCATTATTTTGGAAAATAGTTGTGTTAGGAGAAATGAAACTTTCAGGGATTGATTCAGACCCTAAATTGTGTCCTAGAAAGTTTTTTTTGGTATAAGTGTACAATTAGACCTGTTGAGAAGAAATATGTTAAGAAAACAATTCTTACTTCATAATATACACAGAAGTTGTAATTGATCACTCCTAAAATCGCTTCATTTTACCCCCACCCCTTAATATGCAAATATATAGCCCAAGTTATATATTTCCTATGCATTTTTTTTTCCTTGATTTCGTCAAAGTTACTTCGATTTACGGATATGAAGTTGAAACAAAAGATTCACATATGGCAAAATGCGTGGGAAATATTTAATTTGAGCTGTGTAGCTGCACGTCGGGGGTAAAGGGAAGTGAAGAACCTTTCGGAATGATTAACTATAATTTTTTTGCATATTATGAAGCAGTTTAAGAATAGTTGGTAAAATTATACTTTAGCTACTTTTGACTATCTTAGAAAGGGGTTAGGTTAGGAAAATGAAACTGTCAGGGATGGGTCTACAGGCTAAAGTATGTCCCGGGAAGGTATTTTGAAGTACCTACCTCCACTCCTCCCTCTAGAGGGCCCTGACCTTTAACAATCTCTGTGTTATAAATGTGAAACCTTGAAAAACAGAGCTTCTGCTTAAATGAAGTATAACAAAACTGTTTTCAGCTTCATAACTTTGCTCAGTCCTAATTTATGATGTTTTAAAGATATGCAAATACATTTCCTAAATTTTGGGAATAAAACATTGATATGGCTCAAAAATTCTGCTCAAATAACTAAAATTCTATTTTCAGAGCTAAAGCCAGAGAAAAAGAAACTGAAAACTGAAAATTAAGGTAAAATGTTGTTTTGTCAAAATTTCAATGGGTATAGACCTGTCATGCAGGCAAATTTCAGGACCCTCTAGAGGGAGAAAGAGCGGAGGTAGTTACTTCAAAATACCTTCCTGGGACATACTTTAGCCTGTAGACCTATCCCTGAAACTTTCATTTTCCTAACCTAACCCCATTCCAAGATAGCCAAAAGTAGCTAAAGTAGAATTTTACCGAATCGTTTATGAAAGATTTAAAGCCATATAAGGATTTTTTTTTTCAAATTTAAGACACATTTCCCCAGTTTGTTTATACCTTATTAATCAGGATTTAGCAAAGTTGCAGGGCGTAATACACTGTCCTTTAATGTTGTGTGTGAATTAGGTATGTTTCTGAAAGTTTTGCTAGGGGTGGGTATAGATGTTTCAAGGAACCTTCTCAGGGTATGGTTGATGCTGTGGAAACGTTCCTGAAGGCTTCATTCGCCTAACTCATCTACTTTCCAAGATAGCAACAACCCTCCCATCTAGATCTTTACCAAATTTAATAAACATTGACATTGCAATTGTGAGGCATGCTTTGGTATTTTTGTACAACCACCGACTTGGGTCATTATCAAACGAATGGTTATATTGTGAGCACCATTTGATGAACTAAGCCCTTACCAATGCAAGTCTCACATAATTTTGTCCCAGCCCCTCTCCTTAATAGTGCCCTAAACTGTATACAAAATTTTGTTAATTTTGTTTATTTGTTTATTTCAAATTGGTTTTGTTTGGCATTGGCCACTGGGAATCAACTGTTAACGAACTTCTGCGTGTATTCTGAGGCTGTATTTTGCCCCGTTAAGAATGGTGGTGGTCGTTGGGACGCGATTGTGACAGCAGCGGTTATTATGTTTGAAAGAGGATTAAATGGAGAATTTAATGGTGTGATGTCTTTGTTTCTTTATCTGCTTTCTTTGCCTTTACTGTAAACATTAGTTACCGGAATGTAACTTGTGAGCAGCGTATCCAGATGCTAAGCTGTATTTGGAAAGTCTTTTGAATTATATGCCTCCACCTCTTTCCCCTCCAAACGGCACTTTCCCCTCCAAAGTGAAATTCTCATAGATAAATCTGCAGCACAAATGAGTTCTAATGAAAATTTATTGAGCCTTAAAAATTCGTTAAATCCTGATTCTTAGGGTTCTAAAGTATTGAAAAAGTTTGGGTACTTGTGTCTTAGCCACCACATTCAATTTCTTTCGAGAAGTGAAGTTTGGTTAATGCTAATTAAATAAAATAAAATATGATGAAAATATAATACTTTATCAACAAAATTATGAAAACTACAACAAAGAATTATGGAAGAGGGGCCGCCCAGGCCGCACTATTAAATACTTAACCTAACCAAAGTACCAACTAATTATATAATTAAAATATAGCTACAATGTAGTTTCCCACCGAGCCGAAGCTAATATTGTCTGGTTTAAAGACCATGAAAACCGGTTATTGTCTCAAGTTCGCGATACAAGATCCTGAGTGCGGTGGCTATAATAAAAAAGTGCCAAAATGTGTCTCAAATTATAAAAAAAAAGTCTAAATATGGCTCCGATTACAATTCTTCGTAAATATCTCGTAGTATACTTTCTAAGGATGCGAATTGCGAATGAGAAATTTCATGTCGAACAGAGCTGGTCAGTTCTGCCTTTAGTTACCTCAGATATATCTGGAGGAATAAGAAATTTTCCCAGAAGCTGGAGATTAGAATCTGGCAGCAATGTTCTGTCTGACCTTCCTATGTTTTTGAAACCTGGTTGTATATGTGCGTAACAGTAAAAGCTGCTTCAAGGCTTTGACTATAATTGTCTAAGGTCAATATTGAATATACTTTGGACTGAACGGTGACAAATGTAGAAATTTATCACATTACTAACCATACCCCATCCTTGAAATCTTTCAAAAATGCCGCTGGATCTACTGGGGATTTATAATACGGATGGGGGAGGGGGGTGGAAGGTTACCTGTGTTACGTGGCGATGGATATCCCCCGGTCTCCGCAAGTCAGGGAAGCTTAAAATGATGCTGGCCCGATTCCTTGAAAAGAAGGTAATGCTGGCAAGGTTTTCGCTGGAACAGCTTTGGCTGTAGGTGCAGGACAGGTCAAGGTGGCAATCTATTGTTGCTGTCTTGTGCGCCTCCAAGCGTAAAAGGACCGGAGGTCTAAGCAAGCAAGTTGGAAAGCGGAACAGTATTATATGAAATTTGAGATGAACCACTCTGTCTTGGGGAAACCGCCACTGAATTAAAACCCCATTTGAATCTTTCCTGTGATTTGTACATTATACGACGTTTTCAAGAAATTCTAGCTATCAAATTTTTACCCTGACGTCCAGGATTGTCCAGCTTGGTCAAAAGTATATGTCCACCAATTTGCATTCTTTCTTTAAACGCTGGTCGGTTCTTATGCTTAGCTGCCCCACTATTGGTATTAATCAGAGGTTTTTGAAAAATTGAGCGGGAGTAAATTTGATGATTCTCCTTGAGAGGTGCTGGAAACAGATACCTTGACTTTAAATAAACACTGTCCCATGTTTCAGCGCTCCTAAATTGATAGTTCCTTTGAAGCTGGCATTGCTGATGCAATATGGCGCAAAATTTTTAGAACGCAATAAACCAATAATTTGAACAAAAAAAAATTATATTCATATTTAATTTGTTTTCTTTATTGAAGTTGTAGGTATTTTGGTTTGAAATATTAAACTAACGTCTAGAAACTGGATTATTATCCTAGAGATAATACATTCAAGCTAATCGTTTTGTTTTTGATGCTGCTTTATTAAAATTTTCTATCAATTTTATCTGTTTATTTATTTTGATTATTTGTTTCAGAGTAAGAGGGACACTCTCATGGTCAACATAAAATGGTTCTATAGACCCTGCGAAGTTCCTGAAACTGTTTATCAGCTTTTAGTTCACGACAGAAATACTGAACAAAGTAAGTATGAATGATTGAAAGACAATAAATACACAAAAACACAACTCAATGAAAACACAGTATCCGTATATTAGGTACTGTATATTAGGCATCTGATTTTTCGGCACGCATAATTCATTGTTCTTGAAGAAGCGTGTACAATTAATAGTAATCGGATTACCGACGCTTCTTGACTATTGAGGTCCTTGCGTCGGCCTTGTAGTGTGTTGCTAAAGCAAGGTTTGATCTACGTGTCCTTTATTACCAAGCTAAGGTCAAACCCACTGCGCCACCACAAATTAGCGTGCACAATTTCCAAACGAAATCAGATTTTTGAAAACTGACGCCAGGAAAGAATATCTGATGATAAAATAAAATTCATACAGTGTCGGCAAAGATAACAAAATTACTTTAAAAAAAAAATGAAAACGAAGCACAATACTTGATACAGAAATGTTTTGGTTGGAGTTTCTGGAACCTTTCCTTTAGGTTCAAAGGGGGAAAAAATTTTAAGGTGTTCATCTTTCTATAAGTGTCTTCGCTTCTTTCTTTCATTTTGAAAGACCTAGATGATGGTTATTTTGCCATTATACTTATTTAGACCAATTTTGTTCTTTTTATTTCAACTGAATATCTGTAGCTTGGCTTCTGGAGGCCTTCTTCCGTTACTATAACTTCTGTTTCTTCCCAGAGGCACTGTGAAAATGCATTCATGTACGTAAACGTTAACTAATGTAGAATATTTGCTACACTTTGACGCTGTTTCACATATTAGCACAAAAATTAAATATGATGTCGCCAATTTCGTATGCTTTTCTTAGCTAAGAATAAGAAGTCATTTTAAGAAATTCTTAGAAGATTTTCTCAGAAAAATTGAGGGAGAAAGTGCTCAGGACAATTGAACACGGGCTACTCAAGTCGTAGCAATGTGGTATGTTTTTGTCAAACATCATTAAATTTGAAAACATTATTGTTATAAATATATGGGAGGATTTTCCACTGGAGAATTTTTTGGGAGGATTTTCTTTGTTCTAAGATCGTAGCAACGCGCGACGGGTAAGCTAATTTCCTATACTATTCACATTTTGACCTCAGAATTAGTTTCAATAGACATCTGAGTCACGCCAACAGTTTATTGCACTATTTCCGTTATAATGTTTGGCGGTATACTTTACAACCGAAGATAATATCTCATTAACGATATGCTTTATCTTTTAAAAAGACAAGAAGATCAAATAACTAACCATACTGATATAAAAACATAACTTATCCCCATCATGTTTCTGGTAAATCGTGTTTGAACATTTGGAAGTGGTTATTACCGCCTCCTTTTCATACACAACCTTCAATTTGGTTTTTATTTCCATTTAAAATTGTATTCGATCTGCATACCAAATACACTATAACAACTTCAAATACTACTTTTGTGACTAGTGAAAAAGTATTAATCTACATATAATGCTTTTGAATAATATGGTAGGTTAGAGACAATATATGGTTTTTGTTAGTTGTACTTACAGTGGAAAGGCTGCATAGATAATTTACCATCTTTTTGGCATTTCCATATTTGGAAGTATATAATGCTTTTAAAACAAGCAAAAGTATTTAAAATCCTTTTGTTTAGTGTTCGACGATCATTCTGGCAAAGAATTATAAAAAAAATGGAATTCACGTATATATTTCTTTGCTGGAATTGTTTGGAGAGAGAATCATTTTGGGAGGAGAATAATGTCGTTAGAACATCAGGTGATGGCAAATTATTTTAGCGCTGTTGGACCATAGGGGGAACATCCTGAAAAGACTATGACCTAGGTCCAGATTCTTGCTTATTTTCAAGGGAATTTTCAAGATATTTTAGAATGATCTTGGCACAGTTCTTGTCATGAAATTACCCCCTCCCCTCTTACTCTTCCTTGTCTGTATGTACGTTTTCTTTATGCAACAATAGCCTTGTAATTGTTTTTTAATTGGTCTAGGTGGAAAAGCAGATTTTCTTCGTCATCCGGCTATTAAAGCCAGAGAATTATTTATTTCAGACGCAACTGACACTTATCCTGTTTCATTACTAAGGTAAGCAATTTGTAACTATGTTTGCTTTTTTATCTAAGGCCAAAACCTCCAAGCGCACGAACATATTTTCCCTGGACAAGAGAAAGTAGAACTTATTTTTCTATTTCTACTTTCCTTGTAGAAATAATATACAAGATAACATAATTTTTTCTTTAAATTTTGAGACTTAAAATAGAATACATAAAAAAGGACAAAACTTTATTAGTAAACGCCTATCTTAAGTTTAAAAAGCTAAAAGGGCAGGTGCGCACCCACGGGGGCTGCTAATGGGGCTATAGCTCCCACTCAAGAAAAAAAAATCAGCTGAAAAACTTAAATTGTTTCCTTAAAATACCGGTTTTTCTAAGGAATTTTGGAAAGTTTTCCGTTGGTTGGTCCAGGGACCCCCGGTCAGCCCCCTCCCCCCCATAATTATTTTCTGAGTGTGGCACTGTAAAAGGGAGAGGAAAGAGCAATTTATTTCAGTTAAGCTGGGCTTAAGGCATGGATATGGACGTATATTCTTCCTTGGCTGTATCCAAGTTCTCTTCTTTAGTTAAGGTTTGCAATTTCATTACGATACGACCATGTAAGCAAAGCTAGACAACAACAAAAGTCTTGCTTAGACCTCGAACCCTGTTCAAATATATTTTTTCATTTGTATTTTGCGTAGAATTGTGGTTCTGTTTTTGACGCCGTGTTTTAGATAGCATAACCTTGGTTCTTGCCTTTGGAAAAAAAATATTTAAACAAATAATTCCAGTTTGTGATTTTTAATTTAATTGTATTCTCCGGTACCGATTCTTTTTATTGCGTAATTTATTACTAGTTTTTGCTGGTAATTTCCATAAATTATTTTACTTTGCATGTTTCCGCTGAATGTCTTCTGTGTTGAGACCTTTTTAATTATACTGCTTAATTATACCCATAAATAAATGAATATACAGATGTGGCAACTATTATACCTTCATTTAAAATTGTGGCTTAGTGATGAAAAGATTACGAACTCATTAATAAAGCCTCTAAAGATGGACTTTAGCCTATGCAACAATAAGCACTGCAGTAATAGTTCATCATAATTGGCTACGCGTCTCTTCGCCCCAAGGCCGTGTCCAGGGGGGGGGGGTGTTACCTGGTTTGAACCCCCCCCCCCCCCCCGAAATTTTGACCGAGCCGAAAATAAGTCGAAAATTAGTAAAACCTAGGTAAAAATTAGTAAAATTAGTCGAAAACTGAGTCAAAAATTAATAAAACACCCCCCGAAAAAGTCAAAAATTAGTAACCCCCCCCCCCCGAAAAAAAATCCTGGATCCGTCCTTGCTTCGCCCCTTTGTAAATTACAAGCTAATCCACTGTACTGCTTTCTGGGGATTTATTGTTAATGTAAGACCTAATATAAGGAGGGGTTACCGGGTTTGAGCCCCCCCCCTCAAATTCATTGTCCGACCTGTAAAAAAGGGCAACAAAAATGCATATAAACAATTTTCTTGACGCATTTTGTAAGGATTCCCCCCCCCCCCCACAAAAATCCTGGATATGCCTTTGCCTCTGAAACATTCGATTTTGAGACAGACCTAGAGCTGTATTTTGTAGCGAAAGGACAAGATGCTTACATTGGGGGGTTCATTATTTTCTGATCAGTCTATTCACCGACAAGAACGTATCCAGTGTTTTTAAGGGGTTGGGGTGGGGGCTACCGAAAACAAACTTTAAAAAACGCATCAAAATGTGTTTATATTCATTTTTATTACGTTTTTACGAGTCGGACAAACATTCTGAGGGGGTCCCCCCTGAATATGGCCTTGTTCACTGAGGCAGATAAATCATACTCCTTAGACTTTTTCGAAGAGTACTATCTAAACTTGATTTAAAAATAAGGTTGTATCTCTTTTCAACGGTTGTCAACCAATTTTGACGTGTTTTCAATCTAAAAAAAAATGTAAGCAAGTTTCAAAATGTAATTCTTTAGATTGATAAAGCTGAATCTCAGCTATTGGATGATATCAGAATTGTTGTTTTACTTTGAGATATTAATATGTGTAGAACTGTGAAAAGACAACATTCCAAAATTTGCACAGGGAATTTAAACAGAAAGTTTCAAAAGAATTAGGTGAAAATGGAAATTTCTATTGCATATTTAAAAAGATGCACATCCTCGATCCCAATCCCTAAAGGAAGCGAAGTGTGATAATCATAAAGCTCGAGTAAATAATTATATAATACCAGTAAAATATCTAATTTTGCAAAATCTCATTACATAAGTTCAAGCTTTAGGGTGGGGGAGAAGGTAAGAAAAATCTCCAGGTTGTAAAGGGCTCTGAGGCGACAACATTGCACTTTTAGGCGCACATTTTTCTGATAGAAACCCTCATACCAATTTTGAGGAATATTCCTATATCTCTCTTGTTTTCAATTATGCTGTTCACTGCATATCTGTCTTGTCATTAGTTACCTTTTTACTAATCATAATTCTGATTAAAGATACAATTCTCCGGCTGCCCAAAATGAAAAGGTGCTAAACCCGTAATTTTGCTTTTATGAAACAATATTTCAAACGATTAACGGCCCAAAATACTTGTTATTTAGGCATAACAAATACATGAGTAGCTAAATTTATTGATGTCATGTCGAAAAATGTGCATTTCATACTCCGTTTTATCTCAGGAAGAGGGAATCAAATCAAATGACTCTATATACTTAAAGATAGTATTTAGAATGAGTATCGTCTGAGTTACCATCCGTCCTACTCATTGACGTAACTAATTTAGGATTGACTAGGGGCAGCGTGCGTTCTGGTGAAATTCTTGTGCTTTTTCTTTCCCGCCACCGGCAATGGTTTCCTAAGATGTTTGAAGTTACCAAAACTTTCTATTTGCCCCTTTTATCGCCACCATTGATTGCGACTATATTTGCTAGGTGCCTGGTGGCCGGTAACCAGCTCGCTTATTGCAGTGTTTTTTCTATATTGTTTGGTATTTGTTCAGGTAAAAAAAACTTGTGTTCTAGCCCTAACTAAAATTACAATTTTCATTCTCTTTAGAAGAATTTGTCTGTCTAATCTGAAATATCAAACTGAAATAGATGGTGTTGCAAGTCACTTGGCCAAACGCCAAATTGGTGTTAGTTGGAATTCAAGCATTGCCTCATATATTATGTCTTTGCATGTCATTTAGTGGTTTGGAACAAGACTGATAATATATATGATTCTTTTGGTCTCATTACTGGATATTAGGTACTGTTATACGCTTTATGGTAAACTTACATCACTTACTTGAAGTTCCAAGAGTAATTTTCTTATTTGGTTTCTTATGTAGAAACATTGAGGTGTCGCCCCTGTGGCAGGGAATTTAAAAAATGTGTTAGTGTAGTTATAAATATAAGGAGTACTATGTAAAAAAAAAGTAAGGTTTCATCAAGCAGGGGGAACGAAGCCAAACCAAATATTGTCGCTGTTTCGTCTTTACTTCACTTTCCCAACTAATCTTTTTTTAAAAAAGGAGGAAAAAAGAGCATTGACGCTTGTCACTCAAATAAGCATGTAGAGACGCTTTTGTGTAATTTATGAGGCTGTGTTTTTTTGAAGCAGTCGTTAAAAGATGTGTTAATTTTAAAATTGTAGTATATTGTGAATGAAATCGTGATTTTTGAGAGGCCCAGTCTCAGAGGGTCATTCTAGGTGTATGCCTTTTGCACCAATTAAATAATTTTCTAAAATGTTTTTGCTTCTTTTGTTTTACGCATGTAGATTTGTTTGAAGCAGTCTTTACCTTTTCTTCCTAACATGATTATCATATAGACATATTGAGGATTTTATCTACTCATTATATTTCAGGGGCTCTTGTAAAGTTCATCATTATCCTGATCTGGAGTCGGCTCGATTATTTAGACCAGATTTTGACGAGTTTTTCTATATACTGGGATACAACCCAGAAACCCGAAGGCTGGCGTCCACTCAGGGCGAAATCAGAGTTGGACCCACTCATCAGGTACGTTTTTATAATGTTTACAAATTTGAATTGGTTTTTGAAAAAAAAAGAAAAAAAAAAGCATAATACTTTGTAAACACACAAACACACACAAATAATTTTATGCAATCTAATAAATGACAACGCACTCACAATAAAAAAGAATCTTCGCCCTATCACCCCCTCCCCGGCTATAGTGCCTGGGCCATCAACTTAAAGGTTTTATTGATCAGTTTTTAGTTTAAGAAGATAAACAACTGATGATAATGTATAAAAAGAAAATGTGCAAAATTTACCTTCTCATTTTTATAACGAAAATATCTACTTTTCCTCTCTTTTTTGAAATAGGACTATGAATAAAAAAAAATATAAAAAAATTTTACTCGTTCATGTGACCCCCTTCCACCGGTGGGCTCAAGATTAAGACAGTATTGTGTCTTATTTGCTAGTATTGTAATTTTATAAATCGAAGGACTAATTGGAAAAGGAATGAAGTCGTATTTGTGGCTCACCTCATAAGGTTCAGGTTCAGGTTCATACATTTTTATTAACAAAAAAAACAACTAATTTTGAAAAAATTTCTAAAAAACGAAAGATTTTTATTTAAAAAGCGACCGGTTGGATATCATGCATGCCAAATCATCAAACCAGTTAACATGAAAAAAGGGGAAAAAAATAATAATAACAGAAAATAATGATAAATATATAATGGCACAAAATATAAAATAAAAATAAAATATCTGCAAAAAAAAAAAAAAAAAAAAAAAAAAAAAAAAAAAAAAAAGCCTTCTCTCGAACCATTAACACTACCAAATTCCTGAAAAGAAATGATTTTTAATACGGGTTTTAAGTTGCGGCACACTTTCAGCTTGACGAACAGAATCTGGGAACGAATTCCAAACTGATGGGCCCATGTGTCTGGTCACTTGACTCGCTCTGGTTGTGTTCCGTGGCTCAGATGCAAGACTATCCGCACTCCTAGTCAAATAATCGTGATAAAACGAATTAGGCTTAAAAATATTAATAAAAAAATCCGGTGCAAAACCATTCAGACACTGAAATACAAAAACTCCAATTTGATAATCCCTTATTTCACCAACCTTTAAAATTTTAAACTTTCTAAAAAGTGTTTCAGTGCTATAAACACCACGATCATACCTTCCAATCAACCTTATAGCCTTATTCTGCAGAACTTGAACTCTTCTAAAATTGCAACTAAAATTACTCGCCCAAATCAAACAACCATAATTTATATAAGGTGCTATTATGGAAAAATACAATAAAAGCAGAATTTTTAAAGGTAAAAAATTTTGAAAACGGTTCAGAACTCCAAGGCCTCGCGCCAGCTTGCATGCTATAATGTCGCAGTGTTTTCTCCAACTCAAGTTTCGATCCAGGATGAATCCCAGATATCGGATCTCTTCAACTTGTGATAGCGGTAGGCCATTGTAAATAATGACACCAGGGAGAGTGGGAGCAGAACCAGTCCTCGTAAACATCATAAAATTAGTTTTTAATGCATTGACGCTAAGTAGGCTAGCACAAACAAATTCATGTAGGCCATCCATCGCCTTATTAGCCTTGAACAAGAGCTCTTGCAGCGACTTTGCTGCAATCACTAAAGCCGTGTCGTCAGCAAAAGAAGTAACTGAAGCTCCGGGAATGTAGAATCTCATTGTGTCTACAAATATCAGGTACAGGATAGGGCCAAGAACTGAACCCTGTGGAACACCACACTTTATGGGAAACGGCTGAGAAGATTTGTTAGTCAAAGTCACTCGTAGCTTCCTTTCACTTAAATACGATTCAAACCAATTTAAAACACTACCCTTTATGCCTAAATAACACAGCCTTTCTAATAAAATCTTAAAATCAACCGTGTCGAAAGCTTTTCTAAAATCAATAAAAACGCCCATGCACTGCTCGCCATTCTCAAGTGCTGAGTTGATATTTTACAGAAGATACAACTTATAGATAAGCATTACTAATTTCGGTGTCTTACAGTCTCTGATATAGTCTTGCAGTGTGACACGTTGTCCAATCATCTTAAGGGTCTGATCCCTGGCTATTGACATTTTTTAAGTGCATTAATTTATTGTAAATTAGCACAGGAATAGCGCTTAAGGAATTATCCACTGAAGTAGGGTATGTAACTGGGACCTACACACTAATTTACTTTGGGAGGGTGTGGGCAAGACGTCTAAACAATTGAATTGCACAAAAGCTTGTGGAAAACTATAAAAATAGGGATAGTTCAGAAAAATGGGCCAATGCTTCCCCTCTTCGTAAGTGCTTGGTAAGGGATCATACCGATTATCCACTCTGGATCTAGAGTTGTCAGAAGGATGGAAACTCCTGGCCTGTACCAGTAGTTTAAAGTTGTTTCATGAGTCAAGATGTTTTCTTATAGGCTTTGATGGTGGTTGGTGGGGGTCTTATTATCAAGCGTTCTTCATTGAATCCATGAAAAGACAAAAAAGTTATGTTATTCCTCAGTAGAACCTTCAAAGGTCTGCCACAAAGAGTCAAGATTTTGTTGAGTGATACATTTCTTTTTTCATCCATTTATTGCCTTTTTATAAATTGTCAGAAATAAGTCTTATGCAAATTTCTAGGCCCGTCTTCCTGAGTATCAGCCCCACGTTCCACCCTCTCAGCGTCCAAAACCAGAAGACAGAGAAGAAGTCAGATGGAAACCACCGGCTAACTGTGCAGCTGCCCGAGATGGTGACCTTATCATGTACCTGCGTGCCGCTCGGTCTGTTGCAGCTTTTGCCGGTATGTGTAATGGCGGATCGCCTGATGATGGATGTATTGCTGCGTCAAGAGATGATACTACGATTAATGCTGTGGATGTTGTGAGTCATTGCTGTCTTTTTTCTTGTCATATCTGTCTCTTTGTTTTATTGATTATGGGTCTACGTAAGATTTTTTATAAGGGAAAAGAAACTTCATATTCTAATCTTCGGGTTAATTGAATGTTCTTCAATTGACTATCGTAATCTAGTGGCTGCGGGGTTTTCTTGATTTCGGCTTGACTAGGTTGGCCTATTAGGGTTAATTATACCGATTTTGTCACAAACAGAGCTAATTTTTACCACTTGACTTTTTTCCAAATGGGGCTTGTATAAATTTTATGTGCTAGATTCACCCAACTGGTAGAATCAGGCCCAACTGTCGGAATCAGGCCCAACTGAAAGAATCTAGCTCAACTGGCTGAATCTAGCCCAACCTGTCAGGAGTGATACTGTTTAGGCTGCCTGCGTGATTTGCAGGAGGTTGGAGGTACAGATTGATTGTTACAAATTTTACGCGTTATCATTGAGAATAGAGCGTCAATAATGTCAATTCACTCTCTTAGGACCAGGAATATTTCAGTAGGAACTCACCAAACCCTGAACTAACCCTTATCTATCTCAATTAGGCACTGAAGACGGTCCGTGAATATTTATATTTTAAACAAACTTTTTTATTATTATGACTTTTAATATTTTCTTCTTCATGTTTGGCTAATTTGGTGTAAAATATATGCATCAATTTTCTTGCAAGAAATTAGGATATTGACTCCATACGAAAACCCTTTGCTTCCCCCCTAATCCTTTGCTTTGCTGAGGCCTCAACACGACGGCTTTCTATACTTTCTTAAATTTGTTCCAGCGTGACTGAATTTACTGTTAGGAAGAAAGTTCCTCCCCATGGTACACAGGCTTGTCTTTGGAATTATAAGCTGTACTAGAAAATATTTTATTTTTGACATTTTCATGCTGTTTGATTCAAGGCCTATTACCGATTTAGCATCTTAAGTGCTCAAGTGGCAGTCTTTAAGCAGATGTTTATTATTATTAATATTTTTGCACCTGCAAAAGATTTTTTTTTTTTTTTTCAAAAAAGTTTTTAAGAGATCTGAATTACGTTTTTTGCCCTTGCAAATTTTCTAGTTTTCCCATTATTTTTTCTACAAATTTTGTTTCTTTTTAGTTGCATGCAGCTGGCTATGATTTAGGAAAAGCACTACAAGCCTTAGTCAAATGTCCAGTACCTAAAGGATTAGAAAAAAAGTGGTCAGAGGAAGAAGTTGTAAGTATTATATCCAAATAAAATAGGAAGTGGCGAAAGTCAACAGAAATAAGGGTAGGAAATAAATTTTTAAATGAAGTTTTTTTTCAGTATTTGACAAAAATATTACTGTGCCCACCCCCCCCCCCCCTCTTCAAAAAAAAAGTTCACATCTTTTTTTTAGGATTTACTGCCATCCTATAAAAGGACGTATATGCGCTTTTCTTATTCTGAAAAGCTGTTGTTTAAACTGTAGGCTGCTTTAGAAGGTTTTGTTTGCATTTGGCTTATGTAGAAATTCGGAATCACCTCCTAAATCGGAAAATTGTACGATGAAAATTGAAAGTCGTACTCTCAAACGCTCCAGCTTTGGTTTCCATAATTACTTTCATTATGCTCAGTTTTTTTCCACTCGAATCTTTTAGATTCAGATACAAACTTGAGCCCTGTGTCATTACCATCACTAATTAGTTAAGGGCCTTATTATATCTTATAAACAATTCACTTCGTTTTATAAAAAAACGTAAATGAGCCCAAAAGAGACTTTCAGTGAATAGTATATACGGCTTTTATACTTTTGAAGGGGCGTTTAAATCAGAAAAAAACAGGAGAAAACTCCTGTTTAATTAAATCATAAATAATCATAATAATTAAGACTGAATTACGTTATTAATCATAATTGATGAATAATAAAGATAATGAAGATACAAAGGAAGATTTTCTAAGATAACTAAGTCGAAATAGCAGACCCTATGTAAGACGCATAGGAAATACATCGATCATATCCATTTTTCAAGTAGAAATATGTCAGTTTTTCACATCGCATTTATAGTCTATATTTTTTATAAGACTATAGTTGTAAAATATATTTATGTGACATTACTGTCAATACAGTCCTGGAAACCCCGATTGATTGCTTTTTTTTTTTTTTTTTTTTTTTTTTTTTTTTTTTTTTTTTTATCAAGATATAGACACTTTTATATCTTAACCCGTGCAATCTCTTGCTTAAAATCTACAGCGAATCGCGTGCAATACGAAGTGTCTTCGTCGTATTATAATCCGGTTTGTCTTTAAAATTAATAAACGCAAGAAGTAAGAGGAAACGACAAAGGTAAAAATGAATAGCTTTAATAAAAATGTTGATTCACTCTTAGGGTTGGAACCATTTAAATTGCTTTACCATCTACTTTGGTTGTTATAACATTACGTTCCCCTTTGCCATTTACTATGATATTTCCATGAACTATTCCCAGGTTTTATTTACTTATTGGAAGCGTATTACTTATCTTCATGTCCTGTAGACAATCAATTTTGGGCGCCACCTTGAAAAGTTGACGTTTTAAACAAACGGGATATACCCATAACGACTGTAATGTGCGCTTTGGTTTTCGAGTGACTATTACATCTTTGTTAACCCTGCTTGTTATGACCTGGAATATCAAGTGTGTTATGCATCCAATTTTTTTTTTTTCAAAACTCAGCAAAATTCTTTTTTTTGTAATTGCTTATTGGCCAGTTTTATTTTCAGAAAAAGTTTATCAAGGGTCTTCGTGCTTATGGGAAGAATTTTTTTCGGATCAAAAACGAACTACTGCAGCACAAGAAAACTGTAAGTTTCTAGCGATTGTTCCTCTCTCTCCTCCTCTTCCAATCTCTCTCTCTCTCTCTCTCTCTCTCTCTCTCTCTCTCTCTCTCTCTCTCTCTCTCTCTCTCTCTCTCTCTCTCTCTCTCTCTCTCCCCCCCCTTGCTCTCTTGCACGAAACCGAAACAATGGGAATGTGCTGTTATGAAAACAAGCCTGCTAGGGCCAAAGTCCCAATCACTGACCGACCAAAATGAGGGTACATTTGTGAGGGCCCACGGCCCCAGTATCTGCTTAGCAAAATGCCAGCTTAAAGTCGATAATTATGTATCTCTTCTGCAGAATTTATACAAAAATCATCTCATTAAACCATAAAATCAAAAAAAAAAAACAGTCAAGGGGCTAGAATTACTCGCCCGGAATAATGAAAAAATTTAATAGTTCTCTCAAAACTAACTACAAAAAGAGTCTCTTAGAAGATACTTTATTTTTTCTTAAATTTCAAACCAAACTTGTAAGTCCAAACAGGAAAAAAAAAAATTAAAAATAGAAAATAGGAATCGAAACTTGATCTTTTTTACCAGTTTTGCCACTGTCTAGTTTCAACAATAGAGATGAAAATTTTTTTACTTTCAAAAACTGTCATATTCTCTTCTTGAAAACACAGTTATCCTTTTTTTAATTAAAAAAGAATAGATTTTACTGTTTGCTTTTGTTTTTATCAGGCCGAGCTCATAGAATTTTACTACTTGTGGAAGAAAACCCCAGGTGCTGCTAGTCATCGACCTCATCGGAGGCGAAACCGTCAGGCAGCACTTCGAAGGATCAAAAACCAAAACAAATCACAACCTTCTCGTCCACCTCGGGAAGATCCGGCTGATCCAAGCTCAGCGAGTGAAGACGAGGTAGTGGGGCAAAACTCCGACGAGGAAAACTCGGAAACCCGAGACATGACGTCATACCATTGTAGGCACTGTCTTAGTACAAGTAAGTGTTTTTTTTGTTTTCTTTTGTTTTGTTTTTTCTAAATGTTCAGTTCTAATGGAAGATTGTAAATTCTATCAGACGAACACGACCAAGCAACTTTGGTATGTTAATTTCGCGTGGTATATCTGACTGAGGGCGAGATTATCTAAAGTCTTCTTAGAAATTTCCTGAAACAAAAGGCTATTTTGAATCGCTATTTAAAAAATATTTATTTTAGTGTACATTTAAGAAGCTTTTATTTATTTTAAGCATATTTTTTCCAGCCGGATAAAAAAAAAGCTGATGTAAAACAGAAGTGAACCGGTTTGCTCAAGTGAAGCCTCTATTTTCCTCGGGGGAAATGAAATCCCGCTTCCGAAGTGAAATTCGGTTCTTGTCAGAGCTTAGCTTATATGCTTAAATGTAGACTACACTATGACAGCCCTCTAATGACATCTAATACGCCACGTTATAGCTTAATAATTAAATGGCTGCCATTTACCCGTGTAGCCATTTCAACATTTGCCTCTCAATTACTTGGACTATCTGTCTTGGCTTTTTTCTTCTACAATTGGCCATGTCTTGATGCACACTACTCCAAAATACTTGATTTTCAAGTCAAGGAATCAATTGATTTTGACTTGAAAATCAAGTATTTTGGAGTAGTGTGCATCAAGAGTAGTGTGAAAGAAAATAGCCAAGACAGATAGTCCAAGTAATTGAGAGGCAAATGTTTAAATGGTTGCACGGGTAAATGGCGAGAGTAAGTATTACTCTCTTATTGGACGTTACATTATAGTCCCTGTTGTAGATAAAATCAAAATTACTCTTGACTATGGCGCCAATTGTGTATCCCGTTCGTATTTTGAATACTTTCAAGTATTCAAAATACTTTCAAGAGTTGAACAGTATTCAACTTTCAAGCATAGGATTTATGGTTCACCAATCATAGTAAAGATTTAGGGTATAATTTCGAAATTAAAGAAGGTGATATCAAGCAGTAAGATGTACCAAGAATGTGGTTTGATTTCACTTTATACAGTTGTAATAGAAAGAAAGTCCACTTGAAAGCTGAGAAATGTCACTACAATTTTTATAGTTTCGTCCGAACCCAGTAAACGACTGATATTGCCCCTGTAACGATTGAACTTAAGGGTTAGTTAGCTCACACGTCATTATTTCGCAGAATTAAAAGTGCTCAGTGACCTTGTACTCTTTCTCAACAAGGCTGGCGGCAACCCCTGAGATGAGCTGGATTGCCGCCTTGCAATGTCTGTCCTCATGGTCTTATCTGGGATTTTCTTTCTCTGTGGTGTGGAGGGGGAGGGGGGAGGGCAAGTTTTTCGAATCAACTTCAAAATACGAAATAGTTTTACAAAATTACTGCATTATTGGTTGCCGCATTATTAATAGAACTATTGTTTAACACTTTTTCATATCTTTTGCGAGATTAAAAAAAGGGAAACAAAAACAAATTTAAGCCAATCAGATTTTCGTACAACTTTTTTATTCGCTGACAAATTCTATGAAAAGTTCTGATTGGCTTAAATTGCGCAAGCTAACTCTCGGTATTAGTGGAATCTCACTGTGAATGGGTCTTTACATTCTTCTGTTGAGTTGATATAAACCGTGCAATAAGGAAAGGGTAGGGGATTAATAGGCCTTTTCATAAATTTCAGTTTGTAATTAAAATTGATAGTGGTCTTCAAGAAGAAAGAGAATATGCTGAAATTATTCTAAAATTTAACTTCAACAGAGGGAAAATGATGAAACTCAATGTTATATCTCACGAAATTTTTTGAAAGGTGCGTAATCTTACGAAAAATAAATATTTTACTTATTTTCTATTATGTTTCTAAGGAATATTTTACTTTACATCTAAGACTATTTTTTTCTTCTCAAAGATCCCAGCTATAATTAGGATTTGTGGAATACACTTTTTTGTCCACGAGAATATCTTGTGGAGATTTACGCATTTACTACCTGTGAATCATACATTTACCACCTACTTTGACAGATTTTCCAAAACCAGGAGAATTAATTCGATTCCATAGCTTTTATCATTTCAATGGGCTTTAACTTTTCTCCGAAGCTAATTATTAGCTTCCGATGCCATTAACGTAGAGTTAGGATGCTTCAATAAAATGTTCCAGTGTTTAAACTCAGTTATATGCTGCTTTGAGCTTCAACCTACACCTTTACATTTCATAAGTTCAAATACATAAAGCTATATAGCCCAAAATGCCCCAATGGATTTAAATTTCTTTGTGCATTATGTAGAAGTACATTTTCTTCTGGCACCTGGTAATCTAGTTTTCCTGCGACTAGGAATCCTAGATGGCAGTTTTTTTGTTTTGTCATGACAGAAACTTGTTAGAGTTGGAAATTTTGTAAATTAATCTACGTTTTAAAGTCTTCCGAAAAAAAATGTCTCTTTTTATTTCTAACCCCGTCTACTAAAGTTTTTTTTTGGCTTGATAAATTGGATCCGTTGGGGCTTTTTGAGGTTTGTATCTTTTGTTTATTAGAACTTGTAGAACTGTGAAGGTCAAATCTCTTGAGTACATCAAGCATGAGTTTAAGTAACTCAGATGTATTTACTAAAAGAAAAAGCGAAAAAATACGTATGTTTAAAAAATTATCAGATATTTAATAGCCTACTTAAGATAGCTGAATCTGGTTTACTGACAGGAGCAATATACTACAAAGTGAGGAAGATAGATAAGAGGTGGAAATCTTCTTTGAAATTGACCCGCTCTACTTCACCGGAAAATATTGGCTAAGAGATGTTAGGAGACTATAAAATTTGTATATAGGATTGAAAAAATAGGCCCGTAATTAATAAAGATTCAAAGAACCCTCCTCTCCGCTGAAAGTCTTTCGACTCCCATACAGATTGTGATTAAATGTTCTGATGGTGGTAGCTCTTTCTCAATTGTTTTGAACTTCCAGATTCAAAAGACTGGCACCATGCTGGTAAAGATTACCTTCTTCTGTGCACAGATTGTCGACTTTACTTCAAGAAATATGGCGAACTTCCAAATCTTGGCACTCCAGAACCTCTTCCAATATTTAGTCCTGAACCTGAGCGAGAACCAGAAGAAGAAGAAGAATCGCCATATGTATTTCGTCCTGTCAAAGAAGCAGAAACCGTCCCTCTACTGTCGGCTGGTAGGTGACACCTTTTTTAAAACGGTTTATAATTAGGGTCAGTAATTCATGAATAATACCAGTGTAAATTTAGAATTAAAATTAGTCAGTATTTAATTCTTTCGACATGTGCCGTAGATTTGTGGTCTTTTTCCAAAAATTTTACCTAATTGACAGTTTTGTCTTCATTTTTTGAAATGAAAGGTAAAACAGAAACTTTTGACAAATGAGACAAAAGTCAAATAAAAGTTTCATTTGCATTTTGTATTTTATATATATATATATATATATATATATATATATATATATATATATATATATATATATATATATATATATATATATATATATATATATATATATCATATTTCATACCTAACTTAAACTAAAAAATTCAGAAAGACCGAGATGCTCCATAAAAAACAAATAAATTGTTTTTATTATGAAATTCATTTGTAGATTTTATTTATTTAAATTACTTAAAAATACAAAAAAACATTAAGCCCCAACAGAGAGCAGAGTTCGTAAGGTTGGGTGTGTAAAATAATAGGACATATGCAAAACAAGACATCTCGTCATAATAATAGTAATTATAGCAAAAATTAGCAAAAACACAATCAAACAATAACAACAAAACCAAAGAAAAAAGGAAGGAAAGAAAGAAAAAAAAATGTTGGGTAGGAGGGGCGTGGGAGGGTATCCCATCGTGGGGACAAAAACAAAACGCATAAAGAAAAATATAATAAATTTTAATTCTACATCATCAATGGTGAATAAACAACCATTAAAAAACAATCTTTGATATTTGCTTGTTCAAGTTCAGCTGAGAGTTTTGTGATGGATCAATCTGAGTTTTATATTCATTTAGCTTATATTTATTTGGAATGAATGACATTAGGTATCTTAAGTGAAAACCTTGACCTATCGCATCTTACAAAAGTAATTGGGTATATTCCCGACCACCAACGAGCCAAACGAGGGGTAAACTCAGCAGAGATTTATTGTAAAATAATTACTAGGATCATGAATTTGAAAATGCCATATGGAAATATTTACATCTCGTATATGTTTTAAATCCGACAAATCTATGAAAAAGAACATCGTTTTTGTTTCAGATACATCATCAAGTTTTGATGGTCGATGAAAAAAATTCTTACGGCCCCATTTTGTAGTACCTGTAATTGTTTTAAATGCGTCCAAAAGGTGTTAAGACAAACAATTGAGCAGTAATTCAAATATGAAGTAAATAAAGAGTGGTAAATTATTTTTAAAATGGAAAAATAATTTTGTTTTCCCCTTAAATGATCAATGTGATTACTAAAAGACAACAATGTATCAAGAAAAACCCCTAAATGACGATATGACTGAACCCTACAAATTTTATTCTCACCAACCTGAAGCTCCTGACAAAAAATCTACTGGGTGGCTCATTTTAAACCACCAAAAACCATAAATTCAGTTTTAGTAAAATTTGGTACTAAATTATTAGAAGAAAACCACAGATTAACTGAATTGACAGTTACAATCCAATTTTCAATTAACTTAGTTGAATCACTCGCTTTAACAGATATAGATTTAACAGCAAATAGAATATAAAGACTAATATTCCCCTGCAAACTTTACGGAAGATCATTAATGTAAATCAAAAATAATAACGGACCTAATACTGAACCTTGAGGGACACCAATATCATTAAGGTTTTTTAAATTAGACAGTTTTCCATCAACATCTATCGAAATTTTACGTCCACAAGGGTATGATTTTACTATTTCTAAACCTTCCGCTCTTATGCCTGTATTTTCCATTTTGTCACGAAGAATTTCATGGTTTAATGTGTCAAATGCTTTCTTAACTTCGTAGAAAAAAGTAGTCATATGGAATTCATCATTTGAACAGTCATTTATTTTTAATAAAAAAGCTGCAACTGCGTGTTGTGTCGAATGCCTTGCCCGAAATCCAAACTGGTGTTTGGTAAAAATAATTAGAAATCCTTTCTTTAAATTTTTTTTCAAACACTTTAGATAATGGCAATAAAATTCCAATGGGACGACAATTATTGACATCAGATTTATCACTTTTTTTTATGTATCGAAATTACCTGAGCAATTTTCCATCTACTAGGAAAATACCTGAACCGATACATACATTAAAAATATGAATAAGTGGTTCAGAAATCACTCCAGCAATACTCTTTAACAGCTTTTTTGATAGTCCATCATATCCCACTAGATTACCACTTTTAATATTTTTAATAACCTTATGGAATTCTGTAAAACTAGCCGGGGCCAGAAATATGCTCGTATCTTGAGAGGGAGGGAAATAATGTTTATGCAACCTGCGAGAAGAAAAATCCATTTCTGCTGAAACGATAGATTGTCCAAGGCCAATAAAATAATCACTAACCATATTACTAACAGCTTGCGGTCCTCTAACTTCTTCACTATTTATGTCATATAATACCTCGGAATTCGACAACTGTTTATTTCTTCCAATTCTATCCTTAATCAAAGTCCAAGTTTTCCGGGGAGAATAAGAATTTTGAATTGAATTTTCATAATAATCTCTTTCACTTTCTCTAAGAATCCTTACCAATAAGTTTTTATAGTTTTTAAAACGCATTGTATTTATTCCTGTGGGATGCTTTATTTTCATTTTATATAAACAATTTTTTTCATTAATCAACCTCAATACTCATTTACCTAAGGTTTTTTTGGAGCATACCCCTTTCCCATTTGATTTTTATACGGGCAAAATTGATCAAGCTTTGGTCAAAATTGATCAAGAGATTGGTCAAAATTGATCAAGAGATTGGTATTAATTGAAGAAATAACTATCTTTATATATTTTTTGAATTTGTAAATATAAATATTTTTAAAAGGATTACTATGATTGTAAAATATTAATGTCTGGCGTTCCTGTCTAGGACTCCAGGCCAAATGTTCGTTTTTTTCTAGCCTCACATGCAAATTATGTCTTTCACGTGAGTGTAATCTAGTCTTCTGTATTTTGAGTTGAGTTTTGTGTATAATTTGATACTTAACAATTATTAAGTCTTAAGTGGGGCTTACTAATAAGTAAATGTATGCACTAATATTGATAGTAGTAGGGTACGTTTCTAGTTCAAAAATTACCAGAGGCTGTGGCCTTAGCTAGAATAGATGATTTCTTAGACCCAACTGTCTTCATTCATAAATGAAATGAAAAGTAATAATTAGGGGGAGAACTTCCAACTTATATCATTCCTATGATATCCTGTTTCCTCGTTCGGTAGAATCTCCCTGAGTTTTCCCATTCTAACCTAATTCTAAATGGAAAAACGAAGAAAACTAAATTGCAGCTAAAAAATATAAGGAAATAACTAAGGGATAAGAAGTGCTGCAACAAAAGGGAACAAAGGAAGAAATTCATACGTTAAGGAATATATTTGTGGTTTAGTAAAAGTTATAAACAAAATCAAGCATGGTGATAAAAATACTACACAAAGGTAGTCAAACTGTGTTATAATATCGTCTAGATCCGAAAGGCTTTCGATTGGCTTTGTGTTGTGCCTTTGTTACCTTGCTGCATCTTGTTCAGAACCGTGGTCGAGAGCTTTGACTTATTAGTATGCATATCTCTTCATTGTCTTATGCGCGTTATTTATATATTTTTCCTTTCATTTATCTTAACTAGAATAGTCTATGCATTCTAAGTCAGTTGCCATGGAAGTATTTTTTTGTTTATGGGAGTACCCAAGATATGTTGCATCAAGTTGGAAGGTATATCTTAATATATATTTGTTAGGTTTTGAATTTCTCAACCTGATTGTTTTCCTTTCAGGGGATTCTTGTGTTCCTAGTCCCACGGTGGCATCTAGTCCTGCAAGTTTGAAGCGAGACTCGGAACCAACATCTGGTGATGAGAGTGAACCTCGTGCAAAAAAATCAAAAGAAGAAACTGACTCTGAAGTTGAATCGATTGTTAAACAAGGGGAATCAAATTTTGTAAAGGATGCAGACATTGTTGAAAAATCGGAAGAAATTAAAAGTGAATTAACTGAAATAAAAGTTGAAGAACTAAAGCCAAAAGTTGAAGACAGTGTTGTGATAGAAGACAAAGAAAAACCTGGAGAAGAGTTGGGAAAAGTGTGTGTCGAAGCTGAAAATTCCGTAATAAGTGAAGATTTATGTGCAATAAAGCTAGAGAAAGTGGATTCTTTTGAAACGCCTGAGTTTGAATTGTCAGATAAGCAAAAAGAAACACCTTTTATTAGTGTTAAACTTCCGCAGGATCTTATGCCTAGAGCTGGGGATATTAAAGTGGAACCTAGTTTGGTGCCTCGTATCCCCGAGGTTGCCCGCTTTCCTGACCCAAGAGCTGAACTTTCAAGGTCTTTTGAAAATAATTTTCAGCCAAGGCTTGATTTCCAAATGCAACCGAGATATTTTCCAGATTTTAGTCAGATGCGGCCTTCTGGTGATATTAAAATTGAAATCCCCCCTCTTGGAATACTACCTGGTAGCACAGCCCCTCGGACTCCAAGTGAAAGAAGGACTCCTAACGACAGACGTACTCCTACCGACAGAAGAACTCCAGGAGAACAAAGAAGTGTGACTCCACAAGGAGCTGCTTCGTTACGAGAACCTCCTAGAGTACCTAGTGTTGGAGCAACCCCAAGAGATTTAAGATATGACTCTCCCAAACAATTATCTTTCGAAACACATCATCGATTTGATCTTAATACTTCTCCAAGATTTGACTCCAATGGAAGTCAAAGATATGATTCCAGACTATCCTTTGATATGCCACAAAAGAATTCCCCTCTGGTCAATACTCCAATAAGATCGTATGGGGATCCTCAGCCAGGGGCTCCTCCTCTGAGACTACCAGGTCCATTTGCTCCTCTTGGGCAGCACGGTCATATGTGGAGTCAGCATTTATGGCCAGATTCGAAAATCGAGTGTAGCCAACCACAAGATTTAGTTAAAAAGAGCGAGTACGAAAGAAGGGAACTGGAGAATATCCCTACGGATTTAAGTGGAATTCGGAATAGAAATTCTCCAAGACCAAGAATGGAACAATTGTTGTCACCTTTTACTCCTGTTTCGCAGTTTAATATAGCTTCATCCCAGCCGTCTCCCATCACCAGTATGCCATTCTCTGTACCACCAATGTTTCCCTATGCGCAAAGCTACCCTTTTCCTATGCAACAACGCCCTCTATTTACACCCTCCTCATCGCCTTCGTCGTTGCGTTTAACCGAAAATAAATCAAACGAAAATTTAATTAGGCCAGTTTTGCCATTGCAAAGGTCCCCATCCCCAAAGTGGAGCCAACCTAAGAATGAGAACAAATCGTGGTCGGGAGCGTCTGGCAGATCTACTCCTGAAGTTCAGATTGTCGGCGAGGAATGTCGTGACGAAGACGTACCGAGTCCCGTCATAGATATTCCTCCAGGACCAAGTCCAGAACCTAGAATTGATGATTCAGAATGTCATAGGAGTCAAAGTGCTATGTAAGTAAACCTTTAGAAGCATTTAAAATTCAATGAAAACGAACGTGACTAACCAAAACCCGATAAATATGAGCCAAATAAAAATTTTCTTCAAATCGGAATTTTGTATTGTCAAAACATTCTACTAATTCTTTGATCTTTATGGCATATATTGCCCTTTCATTAAGTGACAAGGAAAATCCAAAAACCTCAGTTTGTGTATCCTCTGTAATGTTTCTTATTTTGAATCTACACTGAAGAAGTAGTCTATATTTCGTCTGAAAAAAATCTAAGGAAGTTACTTGACTTTTTCCATAAATAGGCTTAAATGCTTTCATTTTGATCATCTTCCGGCGTAATCCTATTATGGGAAGCATTTTTCCAGGAATAACTTTCAGAATAGACGTGCTATTTATTTATTTTGTGGATTTAAATACCTAAATATTATAGAGGGTGCCATTCGATATTTTGAAGTTACCTTCAATTACCCCCTGAGGTTGGGAATTGTGCCTCTAAAGTTGAAGAACTAGGAAGAAGTTTTGACTTCATAAATCTCAGACTTCAAGAATGTTTTTGGTTCAGATAATCTTTATCAGGCTTTTTAGTCCTTTAGCTTAGTCTTTGTTTAAATTCAGTGCTGACTTAAACAAGGTTTATATTCGTATAGTTTTCGTTCGAGCATTTTCCCAAAAATGTTTAGACCGAATCAGCTTTTTTTCTTGATCATTCAAAATATGTAACGTTTTAAAACTTCTAACCTAGTCGGCAATACTCCTGAAGAGGGCGGGTGTCTCCTTAAAATTCATATGATCGTTTTTCCAACTACGACTAAATCAGCTCCAAAACTATAACGTCCATTGCTTAAACTTGGTTTATGAGATATTGACTTGTCATATTTAACAGTAAAGATAAACGTTTATTTTGAAAATTTAAATGGCAAGCTCTAAAAGTCCTTATCAAAATCATGATTATTCAATTAAAACTGACATTAGAAAAACAAGGCTGGAGGGAGAAACATAATGGCGAATTCGAAAAGAAGTTTTTCAACCCAGAGTTTTTGTCTAACAAAGGACTAAGTTAGTTCAAAATCGAAAAGGTGTATGAACTGCATCATATTGTTGCTGAACGGTGAAAGTTCTTATGAATTATTTCCCTATTCAGAAAACAATATATACCCCAAAAATGGTCGGAAAAAAAAAAGAAAAAAGAATTGTCCTAACAGTTGCGCCTGCACAGTTTTGACTGTGTATCACAATTTTATATTACTACTGCTACTACTACTGACAACTCGGTGCAGCATCAAGTCGCCTGAGGCCAACACAGCTACGCACGCTCCTCTCATATCCCGCTCTATTCGGAGCCCCCCTCTTTTCCCCTCCCAAGAAGTTTCATCGCCCCATAAATCTTTCCTTAGAACCTCGTCCCACCCCATTTGAGGGCCCTAGATGGTTGACCGAAAAGAACGATCTTTGGCAATCTGTCATCCTTCATCCGTAGAACGTGTCCTAGCCGTCTCAACCTTACTCTCATTATAGCCCCTATAAAGCAGGGTAGAATTATATTTTTCGTGCAGCATACTGTTTGAAATACAGTCAGTCAGACAGGTACCCAAAAAATCTCAAACAAATCTTTCTCCGTCTGTCGGAGCGCCCACGTTTCAGAATTATACTTGACCACTGTCATCACTGCAGATTCCAATATTCTAATCTTGGTTCCAATCTTTCCGATCCATCCAATCTTTTTTCAACTGTGAAAAAACACCTTGGGTCTTGCTTATTCTAATTTTAGCATCTTCACTATATTTACCATCTTTTCTAATAATATTACTTAGGTAAATGAAGCTGCTTACTTGATCAGTCTTCTCGTTACCCAGCATCACCTCTTCGCCTTCACTTATTCCCAGTCTTATCGACTTAGCCTTCTTAACGTACATACAGAAAAATCATTCTCTAAAAATCCCTCTCCCTACTACCCCAATTTCCCATCCTCCCTTTCATTTCACAGTCAGTTCCCCTCTACTCTACATTATTCTGTTCTTTTAGGCTGGAAGGCCGCAGCATTTTAAAGCTTAAAATGACTTCTCCTCCTAACCCCGTGGTAGCACAGTGGATTGATGCGTTGCTTGCCAACACAGGCCTGGGGTTTGGTTCCAACTGTCGTAAGTCTTGGTGACAGACTTGCTACCTTTCCTCGTAAAAAAACAACAACAAAGAAACGAAACGTCTTTAACGCTTATGCGCCATCAATGGCTCGCGAAAAACCTCTTTGTTTATCTTCTTCGTTATAGGCAGGGTATGTACATGAATCACAACGACGTTTCTTTTGCCTATTTGGATTGATCTTTAAAAAAGCTAGTGTGGTTGGTATGAATTATAAGGTTTAGCAGATTGTATTGTTCAGAGTGTGAATTGTTTTTTCTTTAGATGGTGATGGTAAGATGGTGGATTTAGTCTGAGAGGGGAAATAGTGGCTACAGTCCATAGGTTATATTAAATTTTCGCACGCTGGCAGTATTTTCTTTAAGAAAAGGAATCATCTGAAGTATATTGACATTCATATAAACCCAGCTGACTGTTTTCGTCGGATTGATTGCAATTTTGGAAAAGAATTTAGTGGTTTAGTCCACGACTAAGGTAAAGAGCAATAAATTGTGGTCACCCTTTCATGGGGCAATAAATTATGACCAAATCTCTTCTGAAATGGAGAATATAGAGGTGGGAATGACGGAACTTAAGTTGCGGATCTTCACATGGGAATTTATTCCAAATTAGTTCTCGTTTTGGGTATTTTCTTTTTAACGGGTGTTTATTTATCTGTGACGGTTTGACTCACCAAAACTAGGTTTATTTCAAACTGGATTTGTAGAAATACTTGCTGCAATGGTGATTGCAAAAGTGCTGCGTGCTTATTAACGGCTTAACTTAGTAAATTTTCTATTTACTTTCTTTCCAAATCAAATATTTCAATTTATGACGGGGAAACAGTTCCTAAGCCCATCATTATACGTGCTGTTACCAATAATCCATTTCGAAATATTGGAATACTGTATCATCTCTAGGTATTTATAATATTGGCTTTCTTTTTACAGATTTTTAAGACATTGGGCAAGAGGGGAAGGGCGCTCTTGTTCTCGTACTGATTTGGTCTTCAAACCTGTCCCTAACTCAACTCTAGATAGGAAACGGCAAGAGCGTCAGAGAAAAGCAGCTGAAAAAGACAGAGAGGAGAAAGAAAAGGCAACAATGACCGTGCAGCATGCAGTAAGTTTTTTTCTATACTTGGCTCGAAAAAATATTATGAGGTTACACTCAGCTGTTTTTAAGTTTGTTTATAACTCTTCCTTTCTATTTTAGCGCCAAAGCGTTAGGTTGACTCGAAACTTTTTATAAAGGTCTTCGCATGCATACTTACTTTTAATTTTCTGGCAAAGTTTCATCAAGATTTCTGTATATGCCCTTTTTCTAGCTGCATTAAATGGTGCAACAAAAGAAAGAAAAAAAGATTTTGTTCAGTAGATACCACCAAAAGGAATAAGCATCCAGTAATTTTTTTCTATCAATTTTTTCTATGCACGCAATAAGTTTTTCTTTCTTTTTTATACTTGCCTCAGAAGTATATTATTAGATGACACTTAGCTGTTTCTAAGCTGGTTTATTACTTTTTATTTCTATTTTAGCGCCAAAGCATTTGGTTGACTCGAAACTTTTTATCAAGGCCTTTGTATCCGCACTTCACTTTTGATTTTCGGGCAAAGTTTATCAAAGTTTCTCTATATGCCATTTTTCATGCTGCGTCGTATGGCACAGCACACAAAAATATATAAGATTTTTAAAAATAGATATTACCAATAGGAATAAGTACCAAATAGTTTTTTTTTCCATAAATTTTTCCTAATTGTTTATATTCAAACCTTCTCAAAAAATAATTTGTTTTTTTCTTCTGAACAATTGATATTTTTCTACGTACGAGGTGTGCACAGGGTTGCCGCAAATCCCTGTCCAGAAGGTGCTATTTTTCGCGAAAACAGAGTGCTGCATCCTTGCTATACAAAATTTTCGATAAAAATGCAAATTTCACTCAATGCTGGTTGGAATGGCACAATCAGCTGTTATGCTAAGCACAGTAGTAGCACTATACTAAGCCATTTGTAGCACTAAAGTGCTATATGTGGCAACCCTGGGTGTGCACCTGAGAGCCATGTTATACTTCAAATATTTTCTAGTTCTAAGAATCATCTTATCAATATTAAAGAAAAGCTGGCCATTGTAACCCTACTTGCAGCCTATGCTTCTACTAAAAAGATCGCTTAGTTCAGTAATGATTTAATTATCTTTTCTAGCTATCTGATATTTCATTATGTCCATATTTGGAGAGGTATTATTAGCTCGTGTTTTTCTACTTTTCATTTTCTCTTATGAGCCCTGATTGATAATATATTGTCAGCCTTGTTAGTCAAATCTAAAATTATTTTCTAATAGAACTTCAGTATAAACTTATAAAACCGTCACAAAATTTAATGGTTGTTAGGCCGTGCCATCTATATTAGCTGAGGTCTCATTGTTTTAGAAAAAGACTCCAACGCCGGAAAAGCGTGAAACACCAAAATCTGTAAACTCGGATATGCACTCGCCTGCTGGTTTTGACCGTTTTGTGCCGCAGACAAGACCATCACCTTATCAAGATACGCCAGCGTTGCGTCAGCTAAGGTGTGTATTTTTCTTTTTTTTCTTTTTTTTTTCTTCTTTGTTGTTTCCAACAGAAAAACGCAAGGTTCGGATACAAACATTCTGGGTGGTGGGAAGACCTGGATACATCCATAAACAATTTCCTAGGAGGCTTAAGCCACCACAGACCGGTAGACGTCACACTTAGTAGACTGGAGGTGTGCACCAGAAAAAAAAGGAAAAGTCAAAGGATAAAAGTAAGAAAACCTAAAATTTGGAAACAGAAAAGCGAGGAAAACGAAGAATAAACACTCTGAAAACAAATCCAATCTTAATAAAAGAGAAATCCATAGTTACACGCAATCACTTTGCATCTTTTCCCACATTTTTTTTAAAGTTATGATTATGGTTTTCTTGCTTCGGATCTTACATTCTCTTCTTTCAGTCTCTTTGACTTTAAAGATCGAGGCAAGTTTGGCCTCTATGCCCTTGGAACTTTTTATGCAGTGTGGCATATCCCGGTTCGAAGACTGGATTTTTCTGAACCCAGGCTTGCGTTTTCCTAATTTGAACTAATCGTCCAAATTAAAGTTTATCTTGCTAGTTCTGGAATAAAGGGAAAAATTTATTACTTTTGTAGATTTGGTTGTTTATGTCTTTCCTGTATCAGCCTAAAATATTTCTATATCAATATATAATAAAATAATAACCGTCGTTGCGTATATCCCCTTTTTGGGGACTGGATATTTTCCACCCTTCTTCCAAACACAAATTCAGTTCTTTATCCCCTCCCTCCTCCAAAGGAAAGGTTTTCCTGAAAGGTTCAGCTAGATCCCCCAACCATGAGACAAACAGGATATACTCACCAAACTCCGTATCAATATACGGAGCTATTTCCGTATATTATACTCCGTATCAATATATTCAATACCTTGAAGCTCATCTTGACCTGAATCTTGACCTGAAAGGTATTGACTGCTTGCAATCTCTTTCTACGGTGTGTAAAAATAGCGCCTGATTATCGCAAACCAAATGACATACTAAAACTACTCCGGGGATAGTCACGTCCAAGCATTGGCACTGTTTCTGTTTTTCAGAAAAACGGACACAAACAAAAACAACAGAAACAGGTCCGTAAAGAAACAGGTGATCTATTTATCCTTTCTTTTCTTTTTTTTTTGAAAAACAGAATCAGGTTAGATAAAACAGAAATGAAAAAAAAGCAGATGAAAAAATAAAACAGAACAGAAACAGGTCTGTCAAGAACAAGTAACTTGTTTTTCCTTTCTGTTGTGTTTTTTGAGGAAACAGAAACAGAACCAGGTTAGACAGAAACAGAAGTAAAAACAGAAACAGTGCCCTTAGTCACGTCTAGCTAGTAAGATCACGTAACGTGTATTCAGGGCAAGGGTTGGTTGGGTATTACGGAGATTTACCGGTTATGTTAAGTAAGATTGTTTTTATTATAGTAATAATTACTATATAGTAAGAAGTACCTACTCGATTAGCTGTTACTCTTTGCTAAATATTACCGCCTGGATATCGAGGTTCAACAATAATGTGAAACGTTTTATTCTTTATTCTCCCTTAAGAAATAAAAAAAAAATTCATTGACAAATGTGGATAAAATAGACCGTAATTTTTATAAATAACGACGACATAAAAAAAAGGAACAAATTAAAAGGCTGAATCGACAAAGTAACTTGAAACCTCTTAGTGGGTGATATTATCTAGGGTCAAAGCGGAGAGTAACTAAATACGAAAGAGACGATTTCAGTGACCAAACTGGATGATTAATGTCCCAATCACAATGGGAATTTACTCTTACTAATACAGATATTTAACTAGCGCTAAATTAATTCAATCAGAATTTTTAACCAGCCAGAAAATTCTATGGACGGTCTGATTGGCTCAAATTAGCGCTAGCTAATTCTTGGAGTTATTAAAATCTCATTGTGAATGGGCCTCAACTCATAGCATGCAGTCAAAAACCTTTTTCATTTTTCTCCCTTTTTTGATGCTCTTTCTCTGGTTAGAAGGATTATTAGTATTTAGTTTTTTTTTGGACAACATCGAACTTGCTGGTGCTATATTATTTTTGAAATGACGTTCAACTACACAACAACAAACCTCTTTTTTAAATTAAATAAAACAAAATTTTAATGGTCTGATTTTCTTCATAGTGAGTACGCTCGACCGCATAATAGTTATGCCCCGCCTCCTTCAAATATGGGTCAAGCAATACCTCCAAGTATACCTAGAAGTATCCCTGGGTTAATAGGCCCTCCAGGATCAAATTCTATAGATTCCCTTGCAATGCATCAATTTGGAGGAATTTATGGGCCGAATGCTGCTAGAGAAAGGTACCTCTTCATACTTGCTTGACAATTGCCAAATTGTGTATGTGTTACGGGGAAAGACCGAAATCTGGTGAATGTCGACATTCACCGGTGGATGTCCGAAATTCCTTTTTCTCTGCTTGGATTCAGTCAGCCTTGTTAGTCTTATGCAAGGTTGAGTTATAAATCTCAGAAACGGGTTAGAAACCTAACCTGTCATCATCAAACCTTGCATAAGACTGACAAAGCTGATTGGCAAGGCTAACTGAATCCAAGCAGAGAAAAGGGAATTTCGGACAATCAATTGATGAATGTCGACATTCTCCAATTTCGGTCTTTCACGGTAATATGTGTATTGAATGTGGTGATTACCAAAGTTTAAATCTGTTTTAACAATTTGTTAGTGGAAGTTTACTTTTTATTTAAAGATGTATTTTATGAATGCCCTTCAAGTTACTTATAAAATGACAAAATATAAAATAATATTGGTTATTATTGTTTGCTTTGCCAAATATGTAAATTTATTCTAGTTTTTTTATGGAATTTCACCCTTTTTTGAAAAAAAACTTCTTTTTTATTGATGTAAATGAACTTGTCTCCAAAAATGTATAATAGAAAATTATTAAGCGGATGTTTCTTTTTGAATCACTTTTGCATTTCAGACTGACAATTACCCAGTTAAGAAATGTGTTAGTGTTTTTAGTAGAATTGGATTGACTTTTTCTGTTAAAAAAGACAATGTTATTCTTGATGATATTATAGTAAGTATTGTCATTTGGCGTTCGATTTGTTTTCAATTCCGGTTTTTAAATATTTTTTTTTGTGTTTAATTGAAAGATGCTAACTCTTTTCTTTCCAATATGAAAAAAAATAGAATAAAAATAATATATTAGGAGCCTAGTGTTGCTTTTAAAAGCCAAAGAATTAAATTGTTTTAATCTGACTAAAATGTATACTAAATTAACACTGACACTTAGTTCTATGTCCGTAGTAAGATGTATTCCCCCTAGCATTGATAAGAAAAATAACGTCATCACTGCATTGCTATAACTTTTAGCATAGTGTTATTAATAGATGGCTGTTAAGTAAACCACTGTCAATTTAGTATTTGTAAAGTAAATTGGATTTATTTAAAATTGACCTAATCAAAATTTGAATGCAAAAACAAATTTGATTTAAGGTACATTTCTACCGTCACATTTGGTGCTAATGGTTATTCGTAGTAGTGTTGCGATACTCCGCGTAAACAAAATATTAAATAAAAAAACCTTTTTTTGTCAAGATTCATATAAACAATTAAAATTAGTATGTAATTTTAACTATATAACTAAAAATCACACAAACTTGAACAAAGATCCTGAACAGCATACAATAAAAGGTAAGTGATGTCTAAAATTAACAATTTAAATTACAAAAACGGTCATTTATTATTTATAAAATCAACATATTTACTAGTTTTGTATTGTATTTAGAAGCTATTTTTTTGCCATTTGTTCATTTTGTAGTATTTTGTATGTCTTGAAGTGCACGGTAGCCAGTGTTGTCATAGATCAACGACTTTTGACGGGATATCTAATAAGCGTAATTGAATTATGGGAGAGGCCTGTAGTTTTTTCTTTGGTGTAATACTGTTTCCTCATCTTAGCAATTTCCGTTTAAACTAAAGTAATTCCACCGCGAGTGAAAAGTTTTGCGACTCCCCTTTTTTACTGTAAGTTTTTACTGTAGTTTTACTGTAAGCACGCGTATATACTTTAATTTCGGCAGGGGGGGGGGGTAAACATGCCAATTATAGGAACATCTTGAGAAATGCATCCCTGTATAAAAAAAAAAGTTATCTGTCTTCTTTTAGCGTGTCTACTTATTTTTTTTTCTTTTTGTTAGAATGGGAATTAAAGTTTAAGGAATCATGGATGAAATTTTTGGGGTCGTATCTTTTACTTTGATGTAAAATAGGCTTGAAATTAGCGTCACGTATTTTAAAGACACCGTTGTCGTAATTTTTTCGAGATCTAGTCAAAATGTAGACTATGTAATGAGTGAAACTCATTACTGTATGCTCATCTATCTGTCGTGTTTAGAAATCCTATTACTAAAAATACTATGAAAATAAAATATCAGGTGAGAGAAGCAACACAGAATAATTTTTCGTCTGTAGTCACATGCCTGGAGTATGTTTATCTTCTATATATATATATATATATATATATATATATATATATATATATATATATATATATATATATATATATATATATATATATATATATATTTATATATATATTTTTTTTTTTTTTTTTTTTTTTTTGATTAGATACCATACAGAATGGGAAGTATATCTTGTCTTAGAAAAAAAAAATCTTTATATTCTTATCACCTTTTTTTCGTTAGAATGGAATTGGAGCAACTTGACCGCGAACAAAAGCTAAAGGAAGAAATGATGAAAAGCACCAGTCTTGGCCTTGGAGTTGGCGGTCCACCTGGCATGGGAATGGCACCTCCTGGAGGTCCGAGAATGCCTGGGTCGCTGGAAGCCTCACACTGGCTCGATCTCCAAAGAAGGTATTAATTTTCTATTTCATTTTATATATTCTATTTTTATATTATATTTTATTTTTATATTCTCTTAATTTTATTTTTATATTATATTAATTTTCTATTTTATTTTTTACATTCTATTTTTTATTATATTTTATTTTTGTATTCTATGAATTTTCTATTTTATCAGGCTCTTAGAAAAGGAGACGGTAGACGGTGGAAAGAAAGAAAAACGGTTTTTTGAGAAAATTACTCAACATAAGATTTGGTGTGCTATCAAAAACTTGCTGAAAGAGTTATAATATCATCTAGTATGTTACGGCAAAAAGTTATGTTGTAAAGTGTAAAGCGTAGAAAAGGCAAAAAAAAAATTAAATAAGAAACTATCTGCTAGGAAATATTAGCCATCAGATCTAAATAAATTACTGACTCTCATACTATATGTAATACCAATAGTTAAATGGAAAAAAGTAAACTGAAATGAAACAAGACACCGTTAAGGATCAATAATTTGGTTGAATCAAACAGTTCGTGGTAACAAACTGTAAGTAAGGAGCGACCATGCTCAATAGTAACCGAAACTCTAAAAACGGAATTTTGATACCAATAAATACATCAAAAGAATCAGATTTATATACTGATTTCAAATATACAAGTTTCATCAAGTTTAGTCCTACTCATCAAAAGTTACGCGCCTGAGAAAATTTGTCTTATTTTTGAAAAAAGGGGATAAACACCCCATAAAAGTCATAAAACCTTCCTTAAACTCACATCATCATATGCAGCTTATAATATACACAGCCTAGTTAGGTTTCAATCTACTATGTAACAAAAGGAGGAATTTTGTAATTTTTGCCGTAAAAATTCAACTGTTGCCTATTTTCTGGATTGGGGGGGGGGTCTTTTTTTTTTCCAGGGGTTATTGTATCGACCCAGTGGTCCTATAATATCGTGGGAGGGCTCATTCGAACGGAAATTAAAAGTTCTAGTGCCCTTTTTAAGTGACCAAAATAAATGGAGGGCAACTAGCCCCCTCCCACGCTCATTTTTTTCCCAAAGTCTCCCGATAAAAATTCTGAGATAGCCATTTTGTTCAGCATGGTCGAAAATATAATAAATATGTCTTTTAGAGTGACTTAATCCCCCAAAGTCCCCGGGGGGAGGGATGAAAGTTATGAACTTTACCCAATGTTTGCATATAGTATTGGTTATTGGGAATTATACAGACGTTTTCAAGGGGGCTATTTTTCTGGTAGTGGGGGGGTTGTGTGGGAGGATCTTTTCATGGGGGAAGGGAAATTGCTATGAAGGGGGCGCCGGATTTACCAACATTATTTAAAAAACGATCAGAAATTAAATAAAAAAATGAACAAGTTTTTCAACTGAAAGTAAGGAGCAACATCAAAACTTAAAACGAACAGAAACTATCAAGTATATGATTGGGTTCGCCCCCTAGTCAATACCTCGCTCTTTAAGCCAAAGATTTTTTTAGTACTTTCCTAAGAGCTATTTATTCTAATTAACTATTCTAATTAACGGCCTTTATGATTAAGGGGTCATTTTTAAAGAATTGGAACAAAATTCGAACTTTAGAGTAAAGAGTGAGGTATTGACTAGGGGGTGAACCCCCTAATATACGTATTAAAAATATATGGATATAGAAGTTCGTTACGTGACTTAATTCGTAACTTACGTATATTTATTACTAATAAAAACGTTCGTAAATAAAATTAAACAACTTTCGAGAAAGCCATTTAACCAAATAAAAGTAAAATTAATATGCACATTTTTTTTTAATTATTCATGTACGGTGAGCCAAAATAAAAACCTCCATTAATTAAAAAACGTTCAAAAACTAAACAAAAAAACAAGTTTTTTTTAACTGAAAGTAAGGAGCAACATTAAAACTTAAAACGAACAGAAATTATTCCGTATATGAAAGGGGCTGACCCCTCCTCATCACCTCGCTCTTTACGCTAAAGTTTTTATTGTTTTAAAAAATAGTGTTATGAGAAGGAATCTAACTTTAGCGTAAAGAGCGAGGCGTTGAGGACGGGACAGCCCCTTTCATATACGGAATAATTTCTGTTCATTTTAAGTTTTAATGTTGCTCCTTACTTTCATTAACTTGTTTTTTTTTTTTTTTTTTTTTTTTTTTTTTAATTACTGTTAAGAACTAGATGAATAAAGTGGTAAGTTTATTTTTCTTGTTTAATATAAAATAGACTTTTCGTATAATACCAGTCAATATTAATAGTGAAGAATGTATTCGAACAACTAAATACTTACTACAAGAAATACGCCCTTGAATGAAGGGGCACCCTTCATTCAAGGTACATGAACTCCCAGAATTAAGGAAAAACAATCAAAAAACCACTACAATATCCCTAGAACAGCTATAAGACATGACAACATCTAACACATAAATGAACATTTCAACAACATATACAAAATGAAAACGCTTGTCAAGCGTCTTCAAGATTTCCATTGTGATCCCTACTAATTCTGAATCTTCCAAACTGCCAATATAATATTTAAATACCAAGACATTCAAAATTATAGTATTTCAGTATTAAAAAAAAAAAAAAAAAAAAAATCCTGATGTCAAACACTATGTGTAATAAGAATGGAAGCTAATATTAGTGTTCGAAAGAAAAATCACCGACGGCATTTAGGGTTTGGTTTTTTATTGTGATTTTTTTTTTGTGTAATATCAAGGCAAAATTAGTGTAATAAGTGTAATTAGTAAAATTTGTTTCTGAGAAAAGTCTGATCTTAGTTTCTGAAAAAAATGACAAAAAAACACACTTTTGAAGACCAAAAAAGGCTAAAAAATGTCAAATTGTAGATGACCCTGGTGATTTTTTTTCCGACACTAACACCAGTTTCCTTTCTTATAAGTTACAAATAGTCTGCTTGATACTAGGAAAATAAAGTCAAGTCATTAAAAACAATAAATTGAATATATAGCGACATCATAAAGGTTTAAAGTAAGTTCCAAGTCTAATAAAAAGCAACTAAAGAGCTCAATACTAGGTGTAATAAAAGGGAAATTAGCCGCATGACCAAGAAATGTCTAAAGGAGAGAGGCTATAGTTTTTTTTTTTTTTTTTTTTTTTTCTAATACTGAAATACTATAATTTTGAATATCTTGGTATTTAAATATTATATTGGTAGTTTGGAAGATTCAGAATTAGTAGGGATCACAATGGAAATCTTGAAGACGCTTGACAAGCGTTTTCATTTTGTATATGTTGTTGAAATGTTCATTTATGTGTTAGATGTTGTCATGTCTTATAGCTGTTGTAGAGATATTGTAGTGCTTTTTGATGGTTTTTCCTTAATTCTGGGAGTTCATGTACCTTGAATGAAGGGTGCCCCTTCATTCAAGGGCGTATTTCTTGTAGTAAGTATTTAGTTGTTCGAATACATTCTTCACTATTAATATTGACTGGTATTATACGCAAAAGTCTATTTTATATTAAACAAGAAAAAAAAAACTTACCACTTTATTCATCTAGTTCTTAACAGTAATTAAAAAAAACAAAACAAGTTAAGCCTTTTCATTTTGTATATGTTGTTGAAATGTTCATTTATGTGTTAGATGTTGTCATGTCTTATAGCTGTTGTCTTAATGGGGCATGGCTCAATTCTGTTATGTAACGTGTAACTTCTCTGCAAGATTTAAGTTCTCCTTAAAACTAAAGAGTTCAATACCAAGTGTAATAAAAGGGACATCAGCCGCATGACCAAGAAATGTCTGAAGGAGATAGGCTATAGTTTTTTTTTTTTTTTTTTTTTTTTTTTTTTTTTTTTTTTTTTTTTTTTTTTTGAATGATAGAAAACTAAATAGCCCTTAGTTTTGTTAAGTAGCGCAGGGTGGTTTAGCTCGGATTAAGCTTGCATGGGATTGTAAAAATAGATGTGAACCCCCTGAATTTGTGGAACAAAATAGAAGTATTTAGATTAGTAAGTTTTTCAAGTAAAAATCTGTTATAATCTATAATCCCAATGTATTTATCAAGAACCAACTGTGTGAATATATAGTGTAAGCTTATTGGTCAGGGAACTGATTGGGAGTTCATGCTGTAAACACCTCTGTTGGATATAGTCTGGATATAATCTCATTATACAGTAAGACTCAATTGTGATTCCCTATGGACTTATCATAATCAACATTTTTGAACCTGAACTTGGATTATTTATTATTTAGTTATTTGATTTCCCTACGGACTTTTATTGAAAATAGTTTCAGAATCGGAACTTGAATTATTTGACAGCCAATTATTTTGGATGGAAATTGACTTTGGACTCATTAACTAGTTGTATTACCAGTAAAGTTCAATACGAATATGAGACGAATCAGAGCTAATTATAGGAGAGGTAAAAAGAGGGAAAGGCGTGACGATTCAGTGCTCAAAATGCCTTCTATGGTTCCATCCCCCTGTGCTGGAACCGCACCGTTATTATGGCAAGAAAACCCCAACTGGAAATGCAGCTCATGTGTTATGGCTGTTCACATAATGAGTCATGTCATACTGCTCATGTGTTATGGCTGTTCACATAATGAGTCATGTCATACTGCTCATGTGTAATGGCTGTTCACATAATGAGTCATGTCATACTGCTCATGTGTTATTGGTCAGGGAACTGTATGAATAAAACTATTGTAAAAAGAAAGCTGTATTCATATAGAACAGTGGATTTTTATCTGGTAATCATTTGTTTTATTTTGTATCAGCAGATCAATCTGAGTATGTGTGAGGTGTAGTCGGATTTATCATGTACTATTTATTCTTGAAACTTGATCTTGCGATTACTTGATGCTTTTGCGTTTTGAAAGTTATTGTAATTTAGATGGAAATACGCCCCCTCTCCCCACAGTATTTTGGCAAAGGATGCTTATTTATGTACTCTTTTTAGATTCGGTCTTCAGCCTGGAAGTGGTGGCCCTAATCCTGGGCTGGGTTTATACCCGCCACCTGGATCTTTGCAGCAACAAATGGAAAAGGAGCGTTTAGAAAGACTAGCCTCTTTTGGTCAGTTGGGAGATCAACTAGCCCAATCTTCTGCAATGGAGCCATTGTTCCGTCTCCAGTTAGCTGGATTAGCTCCACCTGAATTTAACCACCCCTCTTTAGGCTTACATCCGTCTAACCCAAGTAATGAGCAAATATTGCAGAATATGAATTTACTTTCTGGGGCAGCTTCATTTCAAAGACCACCAGGTCCTATGGGCCTCCATCTCCTTGGTAGACCTTATGATGACCCTGCATTTGCCCAGGTATGTTTTCTAACAGTTTTGTTTTCGTCTGGTTGATAAGGCATAAGGTGAAGTTTAAATCACATGCATTCTTTGCTAAACACCTATACCCAGGTGAAATCCTTTTTGACTTATTATAATTTGCTTTCTGTTTCGTAAGCAGTCCTTATTGGTCCAAAGTGGGATGTGTACCTAATAACGGCGGAGGATAGAGTTTAAACTTATTGAGATAAAATTCCACAAGTTATATTAGCAGTCAAATTTGAAAAAAATGTAAGATAAAAAAATGATGATGATCATTTTGATTTTGAAAAGAATGTCTGAGACAGTATAGACGATCGCAATGACGATAATGAAATAGTGGTCGTTCATGTCATTGGTAACATTGCCGTAAGCGCCCCCACCAACGACTGTCATCGTTATTATTAATGTTTTTTTTAAATCTTAATCAATACGGACACCATTCCTAAGTTGACCTCTGCGCTGTTGGCATCTTCTTGAACATTATCGCCATTTACTGAGAAGACTCCACAAAGTTTTTTACGCCAGTGCCCCCTCTGTAATTCTGCACCCTCTACCTATCTGCCATAGTAGGTGCGTTGTCACCATGAACTCCGTGTTGGATGTGGCTGGTCTGAAAACGAGGCTGACATCTAGATGATGATTGTCCGTTGAAAAATTTTCCTTGGGGCAAAAAATTTCCAAGAGAGTAGAAGTTAGAAAGACTGGTTAATCATTCATAAAAGCTGGATAACCCAGGGTTCAAAAAAAATTCTTCATAAAAGCTTACGTGTTTCGCTTGTCTTTACTATTGCATACCGGTGAAGCACTTATAAGTTGTTGTAGAAAATCTTACAAATACAAAATGTGTTTTAATACAGAATACTAATACCGAAGCTACAAGTTAAAACGACAAATTACTTGTTTAATGTAAGAATTTGAATTTACTTCATAAATACAAAAAAAAAAATGGCCTAAAAAATGTATGTCTTTTTTTTGTACTCAACTCTATGTACTACCTTGTTGAACTAGAAATACCTGTGTAAATAGACCCCTGTTTCGAAAAATCAGTTCTCTAATAGAGTTTATCTAGTTGTATGGAATATTAGAAAGTGATTTTAAAATTCCAGAGGACAAATTCCCTGTATTACCTTACCCCCCACCTTAGGCCCCAAGAAAGATGTAGACGTAGAATATGAACAGATATACGATACCTGCATATATGGAGTGGGGTCCACCAGAGAATGGTCTGACGGACCCCCCCCCCCCCAAATAAAAAGGGAAATTATGGTCTAAAATGTCACCTTTTTTCTGACTTTGTCTCGCCTTCGAGGAAAAATGCTCAAGTGGAGCTTTTCTAATTAGCATACTTTAATGATCTGTATTTTAACGTGCGTGCATCTAGATTTCTATATAATTTATTCATTTTTTTTCTCACTTGATTTGTGTTTTTATTCTGATTAAGATAAATTTCCTTTGTATCACGTCCACTGCTTTGGACTTGCACTTCCCGCTCCTCAAAAGGCTTTTGTATTTTTAGCAATTAATTAAAACATTAAAAATTGGAAACTTTTCTAGAATCGACAAGAAATAATGGCGTACAATCAAAATGCAAAAAAAAAAAAAAATACTTAGATGATTTTAATAGTAGAAGACAGATGCGGAGGAGGAAAAGACTTGTCCCCATTTTGATACAGCAAATATATACTTGGAACAGTGTATTCCCTGACATTAAGGCATTTTCTGAACTATTCCAGAAATACTGTTTTTTTTTAAGAAAAAAAAACATAGAATATTTTTTTAAATTTCAGTATAGAGCATTAGCAATTATTCTAAAGAAAATATTTCTGTTTGTGCAAAGCTCTATTTTCTAACTCCTGTTTGGTATGCCTTTTTGGTATGGACAAAGTCAATAATAAAAAGACCCATAAACGCATTGCCTTTACTCAACCACATAAAAGCAGACATCTTTCTAAATCTTTTTTTTTTATTGTTCATTTTACAGAGTTAATACATTCGGCTTCTGTATGACTTATGCGTCAGGAATGTGTTTTGGTTTCAAACGGCTATGACTAACGTTTCATTTAATTATCATAGTTGTGTTTACTAACAAAAATTATACACCAATTATCATTAGACTAAAAGCACGATAAAAATTGAATAAAAAATATCAAAAAATATTATTTTAAACTTCATTTTTAGTTATCAGCACAGGCCGCAGTTCAGGAGCAGTTACAAAGACAAATGCTTATGGAAAGAGAAAGGCTATCCTCACAGGGCCTTGGCCTTATGCACACTCATCCTGGTGCAGCGCATCCAGCTCTTGCAGCTGCACAACATGAGGAATATATGAGGTGAGCATTTCAAGAGACACAAACTGAGCTAATGAAACAATTTCAGAAGATCCTCCCCGGTTTTTCTCCTCTTTTTCTTCTATAAGAATCTTTCAGATTATCATTTATTGACATTTATTGAAAAAGGTGATTTCGAGTAAGGTTAGGAATATGGCATGACGTAACGCTGGGCATCAAGTTTGAGCCCGGCTCCTTCACCGAAAATATCAATTTATGCGCATCTCATAATATCTTGTATTTTTTTGTATATGTCGCTCATTTTTGCTCTGTTTAGATCCCCCCCCCTCTTCTGTATATATATCTGCTTATGTGCATGGTTTGAGTTATTAATGCTTCATCAGTAGTTACTAATGTTGTATAGCCTAATCTGTCATAAAAAGGATATAATGATTCAAAATGCAAATTGCTTTCCTTGACAAAATTAACCAATAAATTAAAAGGGAGAATTTGAGCTCTCAGTTTGTTCACTGGTGGGATTGAATTCTTCTTCTTCTCTAAGGCGAGATATTGGCTTTTCAGTCAAGAATATCTATCCCTCTTTCTTTTGACTTTTTATGTTAGGTGTGTTGAACTATTGCATGTAGCTGCTAGTTTTGTCTTGAACTGGTTATCTCTTGGGATTTGAGTAGTTGGATAATCCTGGTGCATACTCAGTATTATCCAGGTATATTGAAAAATTTCAAGGTCAAATCCGAAATGTGTTTCTTCTAACAACGTATTCAGCGATCTTTAGAATTTGTGATTCGGTGCATTCAAAATGCATTAAGTGGTCCCACTTATTAAAAGATTTAGCTTTTGTACTGAAAATAAATACCATTCCTATCAAGCAAATTTTGTTGTTGAAGATAAAGTAATAACTAAATGTAATCCAAGGAGATTCAAACCTCTTTAAAAGTCCGTCCGGCAAAGTCAACATATTATCTTTTGTAGGCTTCAACTTTAAGGCACTTTAGGGCTCCAAGGATATTCCTTAGAATTCAGATTAACTCTAAGATTAATTCTATCCTTAATTAGAATTAAGGATATTCCTTACAAGTGGGTAGATTTTGTCGCACCTGGTGATTGGCAAAACAGGTGGTGCAAATCAAAGAACGCACCTAATCTTCACCATATGGAATCTTTCTCCATTCTTTGGAGTGTCTCCATCCTCTTCCCCCCCCCCTCAGTTGGTTCCACTGCTGGCACTTACGCAGAAATATTTTTATAAGGCACCATTTTCTTTTACAGCCCTAACAAATTCTAAAGGCTTTGACTATAATGATTCTAACCCTGAAAACAGACTTAGGAATTGGTAAAGAAGGCAACTTTTAGATAATCCTCAACTGCTCTAGACCGTTGACCTATAATCCTGTCTGGGAACAAACCTAAGTTTAGACAAGCTTATAATCAGTGCTTTCTCTAGATTATGTGATAACTTGAATTTATTTCGCCAGTGTGGTCAGTTTGACATAGTGTAAACCGCCTTAATCTTTTTTTTCTAATTTAGTTAGCTTTTGTTTATTCCGCAGTACCTTTCTCTATTTTTTATTTATATATTAGTTATCATCTCTATCCAGTTTTAAAATTTAATTTTTATTTGCTTTATAGTTTGCTGTCTACTTCTTTATGAAGTATTGTTTACATAACCTTTATGTGAACGGATTCTTAGTAAATGCAAGTTCCTTCACTGTCAAAACTACAGTTGAGAAGTGATGGAAATCGAACAATGCCTGCTGCATTGTGGGGTCTCAAAGTTAAATATCTGTAAATAAAAACTTAAATGTCAGCTACAGGGTCGTATCCAGGATTTTTTTTTTGGGGGGGGGGGGTTACAAAAAGAAACTTCAAAAATTTGCTTGTATTCATTTTGTTACGTTTTAACGAGTCGGAGAGACATTTGGGAGGGGGGAGAGTAAATCCCCCCCTTGGATAGGGCCTTGGTCAGCTATAATTTTGAAGACTATATAGCAGAACTTCTAGTTTAATGTCAACCATGTGTTGTTCATTTATGGAAATTGTAGATTCAGTAAGTCTGGTTATATATATATATATATATATATATATATATATATATATATATATATATATATATATATATATATATATATATATATATATATATATATATATATATATATATATATATATATGAATATGGAATATCGCTTCAAATGTGTAATTAATTTTCTGTTGTACCTTTTTATCCCTTTCGTCTCCCATGAACTCCCATGAAACTCTCATGAAGATCTTTTAAAAAGGATAAGTTAAAGTAGCCATTTATTAAAAGCAGCGAGTTAAATCGATTTTTATAATTTTATAGGAGACTGATTTTTCAATTTGAAGACAATACCCATTTTTTAAGATAAAAATGGTTTGAAGGATCCTTTGGTGGAATAGCAGGATGCTTTGACCAGTGTGGCCAAAGATGTCCTAGGTGAGACATCTGAATAGAAATTTAATAAAATGATTAAGTGTGAAGACAATCGTAGAAGAAGTCAAAGATTTTATTATCGACATAAGAAAACAACATCTTTCTTAGTAAACCCAGGCAATAACCCAAGCCTTTAAAAGATCTTGCAATAGAGCGGAGGAATTTCCGCCCTAAAACTCCACTTGGCGTACTCTAATGTCATTCATTTTTTAATCGAAAACCAAAGAGACTGAAATATATATGTAATATTTATTCTATTATATTATCGGGATACAAATTCGAGAGTTCTGTAAAACAAAAAGTGTTTGGAAGAAAACGGTTTTTATTTTTAATTTGTCTTTTTTTACTCCCTTGGAGTACAGTTTTAAGGAACATTTTTCTTCCGAAATGGGGGGGGGGCGGAGGGTGTCTAAGCTAAAGGGTACAGTGAGAAGCCGTGAAAATGTGTGGGTGGGAAACAAAAGGATGCAGCATACGTTAATAGCTAAAGGGAAAAACGGATACACAGCAAAGATGAAATTAAAAACTTCGGGGAAAAAGTGGTTTTAGCCTATTTTAAATCCTATACAGTATCTAGCGTGGAAGCCTGAAACGCGAGCAAGAAGAGGCTGTTAAATATGTCAGGATTCAAAACAGGAGCCAAGCAGCCAAAAACAAGTGAATAACATGAAAGTTAAAATTAATTATTAAGGAAAATCTTAAGAATATGATAGAAGGGGGCGGGCCCACGAACCCCATGCATGCGTGCCTCCTTTGGGCAAACCGTCTTAGTATTATTTCTGCTCCTGTAGCCCAGCAAGAAGCATAATATTGGACATTCAGATTCTAAATACTCCAGTTGATGGGAAATGTGTTTTGCTGGGCAAATCTCGTGTCTATTCCAGGAGGAAGTCAAAATGTTGTACTTTGTATTTATCTTTGTTCTTAAATGAGGAGGAGTATTAGCAAACCTCCCTGCTTTTTCCTGAGCACAAGGCCTATTAATGCTAATTAAGGCAAAACAAAACTACACCACTGTAAACAGAATAGGAGAAATTGAAATTGTGAAAAAAGTAGCCATGAGAGGTTCTCTTGTAATTGAGTATCTGGAATCTAGCTTTAGAGATCTTACAAAGCTATGAATCATTTTTTAACGAGGGAATAGTTACAGAGAGCTGTCAGAAAAGGATGAGGTAAACTGACTAATTTGAGACGATTGTTACCATATGTTGAATTTCATGGGAATAATTCTGCCATCTTAACTGTTAGGCGCAAAATACAATATACACAAAATACATGCAACAAGAATTAAGACAGTTGGCCATTTTTCTTAAAATTTCGTTTAAAAGCATTAACTCTTTATGAAAATATGAGCTAAGAATCCAATGTGTTGTTGATATTAGGGTCATTGTATCAGGTAGAAAAACCTGCTGTTGTTGTTAGATGGAGTCAGGTGTAAGCTACTCACTACTAGAAATAGAAGTAAGATAACTGTGGTATTAAGTATGAATGTAAAAATAATTATAGAAGCTTGACTGACAGCGCGCATGCCTAATTGCATTTTCATGTATCAAAAAAGTTGAACTAACCGTCCCCCTGTCTTGTTTTTAAGTTCATTTAAAACTTTTCTGAATTTTAGAATTCATTAAAAACCAAACAAATAGCTAGAAGAGATTTAGGCTGGTACACAAGAAAGAGGCCTCCGGGTTCATTGCAAAATAGTTTTTGCATATCTTTGGAGCCGATCAGCTTTGCAGCCCGCTGCTCTGACTCTATTTCGCTTATGTGTGTAGTGGTGGCTACAAGCTCCATCAACAATAGTTAATTAGCGCCAAAGCTTCGATTCATTGCGTCTATCCCTCCCCCAATCTTGAGTTTCTGTGATTCTATCTCTATATAATGTTTGTATTTTACCATAAATCGTCTACTTTTTGCATTGGTCTGAAGTTGCAAATCTCTCCCCATTTCTGCTTCCACATCTAAACATAAATCCTTTTCGCTAAATAAAAAAGACAAGCCCCCATGGGTCTCACCTGACATATTGTAAAGTAGAGCATGACAATACACCGTAAATTAATAGTTATTACAGTACAGCGGCTATGGTACTCTCTTTTTACAAATTACATTTAATTAAAAAAAAAATTATACTTACAAATGCACTAGATATAGCAATGTCGTTTCAAATGAGCCCTTGAATATCTCTCTGTGGTATTTCAGCGCCCCACTAGTGACAATAGAAAAAAAGCAAGTATAAAAAAAGTAGACACCACTGCTTCCCTGTAAAGTGATTTTCTTTGTTGGTTAAGAGAGACTGTTATTCCCCTAAATAGGGCTTTTGGCTATGGTAATTCCAATGGTACAGTTTCATTTCGATCCAACGCTATTTTGTGGGTTTCAGACAGAGCCGTATCCACGATTTTTTTTTTTTCGGGGGGAATGTTTATAAAATGATTTTTTTTTTTGGGGGGGGGGGGGGGGTAAAAATGCATAAAATTTTGTTAATATTAATTTTTGTTACGTTTTGAGAAACATTTCGGGGGTGGGTTAAGCCCCCCTACCCCCCCCCCCCCCTGGATACGGCTTTGGTTTCAGACTATTTTTCAAAATTCCCATAAATTTGTTTTCACAACGAACGTTTATCCTTAATCGAAATAATAGGTATCATTCGTGAATCGGGTTCAAATGGCGATTCTTCCTCAATTTCCAGTTTGTTTGTTGTTGTTGTTTTTTGTTTTTTTATTCAGGTCGTGTTTTTAAACTATTGTTTACCATGGAATATTCAAGGGTTTGAAAAAGATGTTCATGGGTCTGGTCTGGCTATTCAACATAACATGACAAAAGACCCCTCCCATTCAAAAATAAAACTTTGTCTTCTTCCTTCTCCTTTTTAATGTATTCAAATGTTTAAATAAATATGTTTTTGAATTGGTTGTAACTACATGCACGTAAATAGACATTAATCTGGCGGTCAGAACCACGTAAATCCGTTTATAACTATCTCTTAAGGAAAACATTGTACCTTTCGAATACTGCAATCCTATTCTTGTGATTCCTATCCTTAATGTCAAGCAGCCCATTCTTATTGGTGTTTGAAAAAAGTCATGTCTGACAGATTAATTTACACCATCAAAATTAATGTAGTAAAATAACTGTCGGAAAACTATTTGAGAAGTTATTCACGGAAAATATTATTATTTGAAGCTTTTGCTTGATTTTTTATTTATTTAGTATGTGTATAAAGCTATACTATTTTTTCAATGTAATGCTCTGCGTATAAATGGGCGGATATTCGAAAATGTAGTGCCTTTTTTAAGAGTAAAAAATGATTGGGGAATATGAGCCATCCTCCTTTGGCTTTTAGAAGCAGCCCTCCCCCCAAGATAATCGGGTTAAAATTTGAGACCGCCATTTTGTTCAAAATAGCCTGAAAGTCAAATAAATATGCCTTCGGGATGACATGACCCCTTCCTCCTGCCATCGAGGCAAGTCTTGATGTTAGAAGATGTTAAAGGAGGATGTTAAAAAGCGATCAAGAGGAGAACTAGCTCCATCTAGCCCCTTTTACACCTTTTACCAACAAAATTACCTTTTGTTGGGTAAAATTACCTTTTACCTTTTACCAACAAAATTCATGTAGTAAAATAACTGTCGGAAAACTATTTGAGAAGTTATTCACGGAAAATGTTATTATTTGAAGCTTTTGCTTGATTTTTTTTTCTTTATTTTGTATGTGTCTATACAAAATCAACTATTTTTCCAATGTAATGCTCTGCGTATAAAATGGAGCACTAAATATATCCCTGAACGTAAGGAGAGGGAAGGGGGAAAGGGAGTTAGTCCCCTGGTGATTGTTCATTAATCCTTCTCCCCTTCACTAAGAGTAGTATTCAGAGTGTGCTTGCTATAGTATATGTATTAATTTTTTGTCCGATTTTTCAGGCAACAACAACGCGAAAGAGAGTATAAAGTCCGAGCTTTAGAAGAAGCAGCGCGAAGGCAATAGAAAGTCAAATCCTCTTTTGTGAATGTGTACAGTTTTAAAGTTCATTTTAGTTTCACTTTAATTTGTATTTAATTGAGCATGCAATGCGCTGATGATTCATAATGACACATTTTTTCTTATATTGCACAATATTACTGTCGTTGTTGTTGTGTAATCGTTTAAATAATAATTCTTTTGTAATTGAATTGGTTTATATATAGATATAGGCTTATTGTGGACATTTATCTGCCATTCTGAGCATAACCGATACTATTGCCAATAATTCATTTGTATATTTTCCATTTGGTTTTTGAAATGAAACGTGACAGGAAAGTGATGCAATACAAGGCCATCAAAAAAGGTTACACGCGTCGAAAAAAAATTGGAGCTAGTAAGCAATGCCGTATCCAGGGGGATAGGGGGGGATGAACCTCCTACCCCCTTCAAAAAAGAGGTTTGTCCGACTCATAAAAACGTAATGAAAATGGATATAATTTTTTTTTGCGTTTTTTAACGTTTCTTTTTGTAAACCCCACCCCTCTCTCCCTGAAAAAAAAAATCCTGGATATGTTCTTGCTCATAAGTGTTTTTTTTTTTTTTTTTTATACAGAAATGAATGAAGATTTATACAATATCAAGTTTTTCCATTATTTAACGTTTTCTCTGTCAAAATACGAGGGGTCGCTTACTATCTGCCTCTTGAGGCACATATCAGAGCGCTATGTGTCCCGCATTGTTCCACCACGCGGACCGCATTGTTCTGAAGCATTGTTCCGCTCTTGGTATATAGTACCGGGAGCCCGGCGCGGGGCTTGTAAATATGGATTCTCGTTGTTGCTTGCTTTCTAACCGCAAACAATGTGAACCTCTTCTTGATCTCATGGCGTCACCGTGTGTTCAATACAACCACCCTGGGAAAATACGATTTATTCCTTAAAGTTGTGGCATATTTAGATCGTTTTTATGGCCAAAATGTAAACATGCCAGTGTTCAGAAACAAAACTATGTAGCCGATATGTAGGCTTTTTGCCTTATCTTTACGAAAGAAATCATGTACAAGATTAGGATAGCAACAGAAAAATTTGAAGAAGAGGAGATCGACATCATCGTTGCAATACAGATACTTGTAGCTAAGGAGAAACCTTTGGAAAGAATATTGGAGGATGAAATGAACAATTTCATTGTCAGTGCAAAGGTGTTCGCCAGAAGGAGAGAAGCTGATCCAAAGGCAGCCTTGTCAAGTTTCAGCAATTTTTTATCCCAACTTTAGCCTCCTTTAAAAAAATGGGTTTCAGTTGCAGATATTGAGCTAGCAACAATGTCTTTCCAAACCAAGAAAGACCTCCAGATTCTACTGCTTTTCAAATAGAGCTTTCAGTTCTGTTTAAGTTTTGCCACGGCGCTATTTGTTTCAGAGAAGTTCTAGGTGAAGGAAATGGCCGGCAACACCAGCTGAAGCAAGCCAATCGCCTTTGCAAATGGATCTGATAACGGTGCAGGAACTACAATTTATTGTGGTAATTTTAGTCGTAATAGTCCAGTGGACCAAAAATTATTTTGCAAATTTGCTCATAGATTGCGGTGAAGTGACACAGGTAAGATTTTTCCGTGAAAGAGAATACGGCTTCGTCCCATTTTTAACAGAAGAAGAAGCCGAACGGGCTATTGAAGCTCTTAACAATTGGGTTATACACGGAAAGAAGCTCAAATGTAATTTACCACCAAACAGTTATTCCAATAATATCCTATGAGGCAATAACCTACGCCAATCTTTTAGAAAAAAATTCATGCTAGAAACCGCATTAAAATAAATGCTGGACATCTGCGTCACCAACAATTTTTTTCTCCTGCGCTATTCGGAACTCCTGTTGCAGCATCTTAGCTACTTTTCTTTCCTTTATGGAATATTTTTCAATGAATGCAAGAATTTGTATAGATCTTTAAAGTCTTATACACTCCTGTCTCAAGTCTGTCTCAATGCTTCAAACTAAATAACTACTGCTGGTATGGTTTCAGCCCTTGTTGTTTACCGAGTCCTTGATAAGTTTCATAAATTAAAGCTGTTTTCAATTGAAGAGAGTTTCCCTTTAAGGTTGGCAAAATGCTTTGTAGATGAAGAGAAGAACACGTATATTTCGTCAAGGATGTTGAAAAGCTAAACTTTCCAAAGAGGTGAATAGCCACTATATTCTATAACAATGTTTAGTCTGTGGGACTGGCAGGAAATATAGGGTACAAGGCAATCAAGAAGTTCAGATATTTCCTGCTGGGCTCCATTAAATTGACCAGAGATTGCACTTGCATAGCAGTAAGACTGGAAGGCTAGTTTATCCAGGGGAATTCCTCTCCTTGACATTGTTCCTATTATACTTTCTGCCATGTATTGCCCGGTTTCGTCCTTAGCCTCGCTAGTATCTAAGTTCGGGTGCTTTTATTAACTAAGAATAGTAAGAAATCATCACGACTGCTGTTATTGACGGAGTGACAAAAATAGAACAAAGCTACTCGGAAGAGAAAGACTGACTAGTTTTCCTTTCTTCACCTTTTCTCTGCTGTTGATTTTGTGCCATTGCTGCAGACCGACTTCAACCCAAGTTTTTTTCGAATCGGTCGCTCCTGGGACCACTAGTGAAAAGGAAACACAGGAAGCAGAAGGTAGCATCTTTCTTGATATTGTATTCTAAGAAATGATAATCCTTATACGATCCCGGATGAAAACGCCATTGTTTCATTTCTGATATTGAAAAATCAACCGGGAAGACACTCAGCTTTGGTTGATCAAGACCACATGAAATAAGGTGACCTCCTTTGGTTTTCGCTAGCGATTGGCTTCCTTATTCCTGGACCCTTGTGAACTATACTTTCAAAATCGTCACTGCCACTTTCAACAACAACTCCACTAGGTGTTGAAATACTAAAAAGTTCTTCAGTGAATTCGACCGTTGACTTTTACATAGCTCAAACACAGAAGATGTTGTAGATTGTGTTTCCACCAAGATGTCTCTTGCATTCAACGTAAAATTTTCCCAGACAGTCTTAACAATGTCATTGGAACCAACAATGATATAGCTACTGATATAATGTATTCCAGCTTGTTAAAACATGTAAAAAATACCTTGTTAGGTCTTTGATCGGAAACCTCCGATATTTGACTCCTTTTCATAATCTGTGTTGATCGGTGGCGTAACATCAAAACTACCGTAAAGAGCCTGTGGCACACACTTGGAATAATTTCTTATCAAATTTCTGTTCGTTAGCAGTTTGAACGTTGCTCATTTCTTTCGTCTCAGGCAAAAACTTACCTCCCGACTTGAATGAGCCATCCCAGAGTCTTCAAAAGCACTCATGTTAGGTTGGGGGAAAATACTCAGGGTACACAGCCAAGTCTTGCTTATCCTTGTCAAGCGTTGTATCTCTCAACTTTGTATTGTAGTCCAATTTTTTTCACTATCCTGTATACACTTGCTTTGAAATGGTTTCGTGGTTGGGCCCCTTTTCTTTGAATTCTAATCACATTTCCATTGTGCTTAGGAATTTCTTGCCTTTTTTTCCACTCGTAGTCAAAGGACTCTATTCTATCTACATGCAAATTCAGTTTTCGGTATCTACGATTGAAGCTAAGTAAGGCTAAAATTAACCATTTATCCACTGAGAAGCCTGAAAATCCGAAATTCTTTTCAGGAGAAGGAAAATACAACGTAGACTGTCTCTGACTGAATTGAGCACCTGGGAACTGGATAAGGTCAAAATAGACGACTTAATGACTTCACAGAAAGTAAGGACTAGATTTGAACGACCATACAAAAGTAAATCATACACGAGCCTAAGCAAGTTTTTAAGGCATGAGTTGCTACCACTCCAGTGCCTTTAAACCTGGTTTAATTGAAACAAATCTTTTGAAAAACGACACTACAAAATTAAAATAAAACTACTCTGTTTTATTTACAAGCTAATTCGGTATTTGATATCTACAATTGAAGCTGAGTTTTTTCAAAATCAGCCATTTCTTTACCGATAAGTTTGAAAGTCTTGCCAGGAAAAGGAAATACAACTTAGACTGTCTCAGAATTGAGCACCTGGGACCTCAATGAGGTCAAGTTAAACGAATTATACAATTTTGCAAAAACCAGGGGAGATGATTGACCCCTCCCCACCCTGCCTTCGAGCCACCCTTGAACATGATCCCCCAGAGGGTCTTTTAGTTATAAGATTTACGCATTGTATTCGTTATTGGGAAGTATGCAGTGATCATATATTTTTGAGATGGGGGAGGGGGTGAATTTTCTGCTCGATGAATTTTCCATGGAGATGAAAGTTTCCAGGGGGGTGAACTTTTCAGCGGAAATCTTACACTGGGGAAATTAGCCAGAATTCCTCTACGAAATTCTTTTTATAAGTCTTGCTTTCTCTTTGCCGACCTAATTAAGCGTGGAGATGTTAAGGGTAATTTTACGCGGTAAATATTTACCCGGATTGATTTGTCTAAGGGATATTTCCGTGGGCAGGGGGGATTTTTCCGTGTATGTGGAGCCAGATATTCTGCCATTATTTAAAAAAAGATCAGAAATTAAATTAAAAAGCAAGCTTTTGTCAACTGAAAGTAAGGAGCAACATTAAAACTTCAAACAAACAGAAATAATTACGTATATGAGGGGGCTGCTCCCTCCTACTCACCTTGCTCTTTACGCTAAAGTTTGGATTTTTTCAAATTCCTTAAGAACGAGTCCTGAAGCACAATGATCGTTAAATTGGAACAATAAGAAGCTTTTTTAAAAGCTTGAGCGTGAAGAGCGAGGTTTTGAGGAGGGGGCAGCCCCCCTCATATACGTAATAATTTCTCTTCGTTTTAAGTTTTAATGTTACTCCTAACTTTCAGTTAAAATAAAAACTTGTTTTTTTTATTGTTTAATGACATAGTAGAAATCGTGCTGGGTTAATTGATCTGCGTATTCAAGTGAGGGTGATAGGGTTAATATCTCACCGAATGTGTCATGTTTCCCTTGGTTTTGAACTACTGCGGAAAAATCTACAAAGAAAAAATGATTTTTTTACCCACTAGATTAAAGACATAATTTTTTACTGATAAATTCAGCAGTTTAAGAAAAAGAGCACTTCAATCTTGCCATGACACAGAGTGAAAAGTTATTGGAAAATTTTTACAGAAATAGGGTCGATTTTTTGGTTAACTAAATTTCAGGAGGGATAGGATTAAGAAAAAGAGTTAGGGTTTTCAATAAACAAATTAGCATCATCATGAATTTGGAAGGGTCTACTTTTTGAATTTAGAGGACTCTTCCTAAAAAAATTCCCGCCCACTTCTAATGGAAGGAGCTATCTTAGAAACCTGGAAGGGGGCTAATTCAATCAGAAATTGAAAGTTCTAGGGTCCTTTTTAAAGACAGAAAGCTACTGGAGAGCAATCAGCCTCCCTCTTTGTTCATTTTCTGTTACCGGCCCACCTCTAACCCCTATGATAACGAATCAAAATTTTGTAATATCTGTTCTGTCCTAAAACTTCGAAATGTCTAATAAGTTTACCTTCAGGATTGATATTACCCCCACACCCCAGTGTTAAACTTTATCTTACCCTGCTTTAATAAGTCAACCCCTAGAAACATGAAAAAATAATCAAAATAACAAAAAGGAAAAAATGTAAAATATTCTACATCAAACATTCTGCCTAAATTTTGGAATATTAGTAAATTTTTCCAAAATTCTTTCGTTTCTTCATTATTTTCATTTGTCATACTTTGTTCCATATTTGTTGCTGTGGCTGCTCAATAGGACATGTGGGAGAATTCTCCACGGCTGTAATTTCGGGAAGGGGGATTTTCCTCCGAGGGTAATTTTCCGGTGGAAATACCCCTAGTGCCCTCATTTTAATTCCTTTTACCGTTCAAGAAAAAATTTGGAGTAATTTATTCGTACTCTGAAGATTTCGCATTTTGCAGTAACGTCTAACTACCACAGATCGACAAAAAGAGTAGAGACCAGATTTCTGCTCGTATTCGCTACTTATTCCATTCTGAAAAATCGCTTGTAAACACATGATTTTAGATTACCGACATTACCAGACCGGAAAGTTTTGCAGAATCCAGCTTCTATTTCTTTTGTCTATCTCTGTGATTTTAATAAGCCTTAAAATAACTTGGATTGAAGCAATGGAGATTATCTGGCAACTCTGTATTATATATAAAGAGCTAAGTTTCATATTTTGTCTTCTTTGTGCTTTACTTCTTCTAATTTTCTTCTCACAGCTTCATTTTTCCTCTCGTCTTTCCAAGCTTCACACTGAGGCTTTGACACAAGACTGACCCACGTGTGCTTGTCTAATCAAAGGAGAAAGAAACAGATAAAACAATATTACATAAAAGTGGCATAACTTCAAAAAAAAATAGTCATCGATATAAAATCGCATATAACCTAACGCACAGAGAGCAGAACAAAAAACAAAATCGAAATATAATAAATAAGAAACTGAACAGTTAATAAGAACAGTTAAATACATAAAATGATTAAGAAACAAAATGTTATCGTATTTTTATTTCACGATCTCTTAAATTTTTGTTCCTTCTTCCCATTTCGCCATACCATTTTTCTTTTTTTTCTTCTGTTTTTTTTTCTCAGTACATTTTCTTGTCCTATCCTTTTCTCATCAATTTGTTTCCTAAGCATACTTAGCCTTACTTGCTTTTGTTCCCCTCTTTTCTATCTCCTTATTTCTTCTCAAGCAGGTGTTATTCTAGCCTAACTAGAAGCACTTTCATAACCTAAAACACAACATATTATAAATCAATTTTATTTCTACCTATATCAATTTTAACAACTAAATATTCCCTTGTTTGTGAAATTAACTAAAGGAAAACTTTCCAGAAAAGAGGTTTTTCGAAGAACAGTAATGAGCCAAAATCAAACTTAAGACCACCAGAAACAAGTCCTATACTAATTCAAACTCAAAACAACCAGAAATAATTATTAAAGAATAAATGAAACCCAAAACGAACATAAATTAAAATAAACGGTCATATCAAACATTAAGATAACGGACACTGATAAAGATGAATAAATAAATCATAGAACGAGTAAACATTAAATTGAGCATTCAAGGCAAACTTAAAACAAACAGAAGTTACTAAAAAAAAAAGGTATGGCTATTGCCCCCTTCCCCCTAACCGTAAAAGTTCTAAAGCATATTGCGTCATTTGCTTTTTATTTAAAACAGTATGCTTCAGTTTTTGAAACATCGGCGAAATAAAAAGTAAATTACTATAATAATCAAAATAACTAGAAAGAACTAATGAAAATACACTGAATATTTATTATATAATGATATGATCGGAAGTTTTTTTTAATTAATTTCTGTTCGTTTTTGATTGCTAAAACTTTATTATTGGTTAATATAATGAATATTTTTCCAGTTTTTGACGTCTTCGGCTTAAGAACTAAAATATCCAATTCCAATTTATAGTTCTAATTAGTGTCTTTTGATTTGGTACAACATCTCCTGAAAGTCTCAACTAAATACCATTAGCCAATTTTGAGATATTGCCGATAAGCCGTTTTGAGAACCAGGATGCACACATGTATTTAAGTTCAACACCGCCTCAACATTCTCTGGAAGTTTCAAATTAGCCATTTAACAACCAGTGTGTATATGGTGTCTTTGATTTAGTTCAACATCCCAGTCGACATTTCTTAAGACTTTTAAGTTTCTACTTAATAGTCTTAGCCGTTCCTGAGATATTGCAGCTACGATCATTAACAACTGTGATGTCCTTAGTGTCTTCAAGTTCAACATCCCCTCCATCATACTTTTCTTTAATTTTATACCTTCCCGAATTGTTCTTAAGATATTGAATATTTGCCGTTTTTACAATCTGGATGCATGTACTCTTTTTTGATTTTGTTTAAGATCCTTTTTAATATACCTTGAACGTTTCAACCTAATACCCATAGCCGTTCATGAGATCAATATAAACACGCCCAGATTCACCTTTTTGGTAACTTGAATGGACTTAGTGTCTTTTGATTTAGTACACCATCCCCCTCAACATTCCATGAAATTTTCAACATAACAACCTTAGCCATTCGTGATATATCGCAGATAAACCCTTTGAAAAACCTGGATGGACCATGCCATTTTGACAAGAAGGATGAAATTAATTCTTTTGATTTGGTTAAATAGTTTTAATTTTAATGGCAGAAGTAGTAGTAGTAGTATTCACAGTCACAGTCGCAATTACAGTAGCAGTATCAGTATTAATAATAGAAGTCACAGTCGCAAGCAGTAGCAGTTGTTGTCATAGTTGTCACACTCATCGTAAGTTCACGCATTTGCAGTTGCAAGTGTGGTCGCAGTTGCTGCTGCCAGTAGTCGCAGTCGCAAGTAGCCGCAGCAGCTGCCGAGATGCATTCATATTCGCGGTCGTGACTAGCCACAGTAACAGTCATAAGTTTTCGGGATCGCAAATATTTTCTGTCGTAGGCCTAAGTACTCGCAGTCAAAAATAGTCATAGTTGGAAGTAATCAAGTTCGCAGTGACAGTAGCAAATAGTTGCAGTCGCAAGGAGTCGTAGTCACAGTTACAATCGCAAGTATTCCTAGTCAAAGTCATAAGTAATCGCATTATCGGTCAAAAGTAGTTACAGTCACAAATAGTCAAAATTGCAAGCACTGTCATTAGCAGATACAAAATAGTAACAGCCGTAGTCGTAAGTTGTAGCACTCGCAAGTGGTCCCATGTAGCTGGACTGGAGTTTTTAAGCAGGCGTAGTCGTTCTCACAGTAGTAATAGCAATAGTTTTCCCTTTATCGGATATGTCGGATAAAATTGACAAAATCTAAGTATCAGAGTGATTAAATTCTATATCAACATCCTTTTCTCGAATACATAGGATAAAATTAACAAAATCTAAGTGCTAGAGTGAATAAATTTTCTTTATCAACATCCTTTGCCAGATATATCGGATAAAATTGACAAAATCTAGGTGTCAGAGTGAATAAATTTTTTTTTCTTATCAACACTCTTAGTCGGATACATCGAATAAAATTGACAAAATCTAAATATCAGAGTGAATAAATACTTTATCAACATCCTTTATCGGATATGTCGGATAAAATTGACAAAATCTAAGCATCAGAGTGATTTGCATTCTATATTAACATCCCTTTCTGGAACAAAGATGATTAAATCTGTAAAATATGAGTATCAGACTGAATAAGCGCTTTATCAAGATCCTTTAAATCCTTTATCAACATTATTTGTTGGATATATTGGATAAAATTGACAAAATCTAAGTTTTAGATATAATAAATTCTATTTCAACATCCCTTTTTCGAATACATTGGACAGAATTGACAAAAGCTAATTGACAGAGTGAATAATTTTTTTATCAACATCCTTTATCAATTACAACGAAAATAATTGGCACGATATACACATAAGAGTTATCAAGGGCCTCAAAACTATTCATTGCCAGCCATGTTGGATAAAATTGACAAAATCTAAGTGTAGGTTTGAATAAATTTTTTATCAACATCTTTTGATAGTAGCATCAAATAAAACTGATAAAACCGATGAATCAGAGTCAATAAACGCTTTATCAGCATCCTTTGTCAGATATCTCGAATAAAATATAAGTATCAGAGTGATTAAATTCTATATCAACATCCTTTTCTCGGATACATGGAATAAAATTGACAAAATCTAAGTATCAGAGTGAATACATGCTTCATCAACATCCTTTAAATGCATTATCAACATCATATGTCAGATACATCGGATAAAATTGACAAAACATAAGTATCAGAATGAATAAATTTGTTTTCAAATTTTTTACTGGATACATCAGATAACAGTCAGAAAATCCAAGTTCTATTCATTTTGACTTCATGCGTCGTTTCGTTGAATTTAGGTTAGCTGGTTATAGATGGTAGCACACGCGCTCAGACCCATGGTCACCGTGAGAGAGATATGGAAAAAGTTAGGTAAACCCAGGTTCACTTAAAGTGGCGCCACTCTAAGTGAACCTGAATTAACCTAACTTTTGACACTCTGAGACTTAGATTTTGGCAATTTTATCCTTTGTATTCGAGAAATTGATGTTGATATAGAATTTAATCAACCTGATACTTAGATTGTGTCAATTTTATCCGATATAACCGACAAATTGATAATGCATTTAAAGGATCTTGATAAAGAATTTAATCACTCTGATACTTAGATTTTGTCAATTTTATCCGACATGTCCGATAAATGATGTTGATAAAAAATTTATTAAATCCGATACTTAGATTAAGGCAATTTTATCCGATGTATCTGACAGAGGATTTTGATAAGAAAAAAAAAATTTATTCACTCTGACACTTAGATTTTGTCAATTTTATCCGATGTATCTGTCAAAGGATGTTGATAAAAAAAAACTTATTCACTCTAACACTTAGATTTTTTCAATTTTATCCTGTGTATCCGAGAAAGGGATGTTGATATAGAATTTAATCACTCTGACAATTAGATTTTGTCAATTTTATCCGACATATCCGATTAAGGATGTTGCTAAAGCTTTTTTTTACTCTAATATCTAGATTTTGTCAATTTTATTCGATGTAACTGACACAGGATGTTGATAAAAAAAATTATTCACTCTAACACCTAGATTTCGTCAATTTTATCCTATGTATCCGAGAAAAGGATGTTGATATAGAATTTAATCACTCTGATACTTATATCTTGTCAATTTTATCCGACAAAGGATGTTGATAAAGCATTTATTTACTCTGGTACTTAGATTTTGTCAATTTTATCCAATGTATCTGACAAAGGATGTTGATAAAAAAATTTATTCACTCTGACACTTAGATTCTGTCAATTTTATCCGATGTATCTGACAAAAGATGTCGATAAAAAAATTATTCACTCTAACCCATATATTTTGTCAATTTTATGCTATGTATCCGAGAAATGGATGTTGATATAGAATTTAATCACTCTGATACTTAGATTGTGTGAAATTGCTGTATTGTCAGTCCAGGAAAGGAATTCAATCGATAAAGAATGGTAATAAAGAATTTGTTCAATTTTTTTTATAATTTCCTGAATTAAATTTCTGTATTGTGTATCCAAGAATTGAATTCAAGAAAGAGTTTGTTACTTACTTACATACTTACAATTTTTTCATAATGACATATCCAACAACGGATGATGATAAAGAATTTATTCATTCTAATGCATAGATTTTGTCAATGTTATTCGACGTATCTGACAAATGATATCGATAAAGAATTTTAATAAAGAATTTGTTCAATTCGATACTTGAATTATGTCAGTGTTATCAAACGTATCTGACAAAAGACATTGATAGACATTGTCAAAAGATCTGACAAAGCATGATGATAAAGAATTTATTCACTCTGATACTTAGATTTTGTGAATGTTATCTGATGTATCAGACAAAGAAGTTGATATAGAAATTATTTACTATGATACTTAGATATGGTCAGTTTTATCAAACGTATTTGTCAAAAAGACATTGACAAAGAATTTATTCACTCTGATACTTAGATTTTCTCAATTTTATCCGAGGTAACCGACAAAGGATGATGATAAGGAATTTATTCATTCTAATACACATATTTTGTGAATGTTATCTGATGTATCAGACAAAGGGAAGTTTACAAAGAATTTATCTACTCTAATACATAGATTTTGACAATGTTATCCAGCGTATCTGAGAAAGGATGTTGATAAAGAATTTATTCATTCTGAAACTTAGATTTAGTCAATTTTATCCGATTCATCTGACAAAGATGTTGATAGAAAAGATTTATTCTCTCTGATACTTGGATATTGTCAATGTTATTCCATATGTCCGAAAATAGATTCATACAAACTCCTTTTCTGACATTTCTAATATTACAATAGACATTCTAAACGTTAATATGCTAGCATACTCTAAAAATAATGAACAGATAACAATGTAATGCATAATATATTTTTAATGAAATAATGCCATTTAGAATATTAATACAAAAGTATATTATGATACATTATTAATATCAATGCTCAACTTTGGACATTTTCAATCTGTTCCCTAAAATAATTCATCATGTTTTATCTTAATAGTGAAGCTTTTGTCTTCTCTTAGCTCGTAATCAGTAAAATAATCATTATTCCATTTTGAGTCATACACAATTTTTACTGGTGTGTCACCGACAGGTTCAATATGTGTTTCGTCTTTGTATTATTAGGTTCATTAACTGTTTGATCAATGGTAGTAACGTTTGCTGGCACTTTCTTTTTCATCGCTTCATCTTTATATTCCTTATTGGTATTTTCTACCAATGCCCTTTTTATTTTTTTGGCAATTTTAATGTCTATTACATCATTATTTTTACACAGATAACAGTTTCGGCACGTAGACAAGATATGGTTTATGATATTAGTAGAAGAGTAGGCCTTTCTTCTTTTGACCTTCCGTTGAATGCTAATACCCGAAAGCTGACGATAGGATGTATCAGTAGGTAATGTGTTACCTGCAACAGTAGCAAGAAGTTGTCATCTATCCTCAACGTTTATTTTTTTGTTGGCATTCTCTGTGAGTGCAATAATCTCTAGAGATCTCAATCTCGCATATCCACAAACATAAGAGTTGAATTTTTTCGGTACTCCAAAGAAATTTAATTCCTTACTGTCATGACAATGTACGCATACGTTTCCGATAGTGCTACCAATAGTGCTACCGCTTGTACTTATTTCATAGTTTAAATTCTTCTCCTTGTCAGCATTCGATGCTAGAATAACACTATCATATGAACACACTTTCTTAAAATCCTCCATCTTCACTTTTTTAAAGGTATGAGTTTATCGTTCCATTGCATAAAAAATACTGATTTAGTGCGTACAGTAGGCTAGGTAGTGTCAATAACCCACCATAGAGTACCAGTGAGAAAGTCACATCGTCTCTCTGAGCAAGCACAGAGTAAAATTGTTAGAGTCATAAGCATGTTTCATGTCATTGTAAGATACGTGAAAAAAAGTTGAATAATTTCGAAGTCCAAAAAAATAAATTTAGTCCAATAAAAAAAAGTGTTACTACAAACAATATTTTTCTAATAGTAAAAGTCACGACTAACATTTTTATATCATTCTCATTTTGAATTTGGAAAATATTAAATGTGATTTTTTTTTATGTTTTTAGTATGTTACATGTCATTCTAAGAGATGTAAAAAAAAAGTTGAAAAAATATATCATGTTAAAAAAATAATAAAAAAAGGTTAAAAAAAAACTTCAAAAAAATATAAAAAAATGGGGGGGGGCAAAAGGCTGGGGGGACCCCTTGGAGTTTGGGGATAGAGGACCTTGGGGGGTTGAGGTCCCTGGTGGTTAGGGTCATTGGTGCTTATGATCCTTGACGGATCATACTCATATAAGCATCACTACTTGATCTGTAAGGATTTTTATGGATTCTTCTGAATTTCTTTGTTAAAATTCTTTTCTTGCCATCTACATCTTTCTTAGTATCAACTTTTTAGTATACTATAACGTTAGACCCTATTTTAAATTGACAACACTGTTAAAACGCCACTTGTGTATTATACAGAACACAGCGAAGACGTAAAGCTAGGTCAAGTCACAAGGTCATTTTATCATCGTTAACCATTTTCATAGATTGATGTTGTTCCAAATTTATAACAAATTGCCTGAGTTAACAAGCTCTCTTGTGTTACCTTAAGTGGTAATTAGTTTAACCCTTTTTTAGTATCTTTATACATTCCAATTTACAAATGTTATCTAGCTCTGTTTTTTCCCTATTTTTCAATTAAAATCGTTTATAGAGTCCATTACACAATTACTATACATTTTTTTGCTAATATAGTAATTTTTTGGTAAATGATTTAACATCATATGCAATCAATCAAATCTGAGTGTAGCATCCTATTCTTTAATTAGCGGCGACGCATTCCTAACAAACTAGTCTTGACTAAAGGCAATTGTCCAAAAAATAGGTGTTGGCTCAGAAACCAGTCTGGTTGCATTACACAATCTCGTCCATGGTTCCAAATATAACGTGTTTGATTACTTTATAGTTCCATAATATGGAGGGATTGGTCGCTTTTTGCAATGTGTTCGTCAAACTACACTGTATATTCATGCCTCAGGCTTGTAGGCGTTATATCTATTATTGCCTTACTACTGATATGTACCTCTTGAAAAAGGTTTCTTAATTTTACGAATTATATTCTAAACATCCAAAACTGATACAGAAACCATTGATTTTTCCCCTATCGAAAGTATCTTTTTGAGGGTAACTTTGGAGGGATTTTCTATTAGTGGGTCTGGCTCTGAAAACTCTCTGGAGAAATCTTGTTCTCATACTTTGGGAGGGATATTAAATGACTGGTTTGGTTTTGGTTTTTGTTTATGTGTTAAATTTTTCCACAAAAGTCCTGGGCTATTAAAAATCTTTGCAGAAAAATTGGAACGAATAGTAGCTCTATGTTTATCTAGCTCTTTTGAAAAACGGCGTTTGGTGGATAAATGGATCTGGTTTACGATACCAGTTCTGGGACGGTCGCAATCTATCCTTATATTTAGCCAGAATTCGACCCTGTTACAAGCCTCAACAAGTAAAGAATTCTGGGACCAACCCTTGACTTGAGATTCGACTCGTACTTTAACGTGAGGAACAAGCTCCTTTTCTGCTTGTAATAAAGCAGGTGAAATAAGTGACGCACATATATTTAACTTAATACAATTTTCATTAACTGAAGACGAAACCGAATTCTGGAGAAGCTCAAATGGTATTTTTATCTTTGCGAGAACATTATCAATACAATGCTGGTACTGGGGTATATCAATATTATTCCATTCTACCACAGTACGCCACTTAGAATCTTGGATTACCCGTGCACGGTTAAATGGAGCCATAATACTGAAAGACAACGCCAAATGGTCAGATACTACAAAATCATTAAGTACGCTTACACTTACTGCACGACTGGCAATACTACCGGAAACAAGTAAGTGATCAAGGTTCGATACTGATCCTGAGGGGTGTATATATGTGAAATCAGCAGATTTTGGTAAGAGAGCAATTTCATTGGGAATCAGGCTAAGAGGCAGAGCCGCACTTGGATTATCACTTTTCAATAGGTCAGAATTAAAGACCCCCAACAGAATCCAGTGGAGGTGCGAGGCTCTGATTTCACTGAAACATTTACCCAATTTTCTGCATGCTAGAGCATACTTCGTTTCAGAATTTTCGTCTCTATAGTCTGTTGGCAGGTATACATTAACAATGACAGTATCACCCACTTTAACTGCAAGGAAATGGTCAGATTTTGCAAACAGTTCGGAGTTAGTTTGTCTATCTATTATTGTAGCGAGTCCGCATGAGTGGCGGCCTCGTTTTCTAGGCCTTTTAGCGGTTACAAGTGGAGCACATGTGATGGCACTATATCCAGTAGTTTCATATTGTCAACAGAGAGAAAATGTTCCTGTATGCATATGATTTCTTTAGTGAGGCAAAGTTGTTCCACCACGGCGATTTTTGCACTGAGACTACCATTTACGAGAATGTGGGAAAGCCATCATAACCTGACTAAATTGTAAAAATAGCAAAGTATGACTTTTGAGTAAATATAAAGATAGCGAAGCATTAATTTTCTTTGTGTAAGGAAACAAACAACATTAGATTTTGAACAAGTGTACCCTTGATCTAACAAGGACCATAAAATGCAAATACAAATACCGGACCGCCGCTTTAAACTCGCGGGTTCAACGACAAGAGAGATTACGCGATTTGTATCACATGACTAAACAGGGTTTTTAATAAAGAAAGCGGAAACTAACTTTTTGAACAAAAGACTTATTTTACGATTACATCAAAACTGGTCTCTGGCCAATGAGAGAAAAGAATAACAAAATAAGACAAAACTTAAAATAGGGATTCGGGGACGAAAACGGGGTAGTCTTTTTTGAACCAAACAACGAGTAAGTGTTTTTACTTTGTAATTAAGGTAGACTACCACTGTCTGTCTGAATTCCCCTTGGAGATAAAAGTTTGAAGATAAAATTAAAATAAGAAGAAAACCTCTAAAGATTTCTGTCACTTGGAGAAGACTTAATACGTATGTAGGAGGAAATAATAACAACTAGTGCTGAAATCTAATATTTACTATAAGTTGGTGTTTTTGGGTTTATAGTTCGGTAGTATTTCCACTTGGACAAGGCTTGGGCCATTTGGACAAAACAGCATTTTAAGGTTAGAATAAGCTAAATTAAATTTTTTCCCAGAAATTTAAGCTTCGAATAACTGAGGGTTCAAAGAGGAAAGGAACCTTAACCAAGAAGTCAAAGTTAGAAGAGCCCTTTGTGCACCCCTTTTCAGCCTAGAGTTTCTTGGAACTTAGGTTGACTGTATAAGGACCTTATAACCGAAAATTGGAATTATCGGACAACAACATTACTTGCCCCCCCCCTTGTGCAATCTTCAGATGTGTATATGAAGGAGAAACATGTTCCCTGTTAATCCTTTTTTCATTTGTTAAACCTTTACTGCATGTTTATACAAAGGTGGCCTCAATTTTTACACAGATAGTTTAAGGGAAAGGGACAAATATTGTCAATTTAAAAATTTTCAGACGTTTATATCAAGATATTTTTAATGGAGAGCTTTCCTTGCTAAGGTAAAAGCTTACTAAAAGTCCTAGGAACACACAGACCTTTTCAAGAAATAATAAGAAGATCTCTTGGATTAGGTTAATATAAATTGAAATAAAATCGAGTACTGTTATTCTTGGCTTAGTTCAGCTATATTTTGATGTAAAGGATTTTAATACCCTAGAACTTAAGTTTTGACCAATTATTTAAGCGTAACTCCTTTAAGCAGAAACAATCGATAGCCAAGAATTAACTTAATCTTTTTGGTAAACATCGGGGAATGGAATAAGTAGACCATAGACATTAGACCTAGAAGAGGTTTAGAAATATTCAACATAATCAGAATTAAAATATTTTTCTTTTTATCTCCTTTTGGAATAAAAATCAGTTGTCACTGAATTCTGAGTACCGATTTCTTACCCAAGCCTCAGTTGGTAACACGCTACCAAATTTATTAGCCCTGATAGTAGGGGCAACCTTACAACTGGTCGCAGCGGTACTCAAGTTCGGTGCAACTTTCGTTTAGGTGGGGGAGGATTAATTAAATTTATAAAATTTTGTAAAATTTATTCCTCTGTTCCTCACAAGAAAGTGTGTGTTCAGTTTTCCAAACCGATAAAAGACAGAAAAGTTTGAAAAAGTGTTCATTAAAGAAATTTTTAACCTTAATGGTAAGCTCAAACAGCCTTTTATCTTCCTAAGATTCTTTCTTTCTTCTCCT